>NC_135355.1:15295485-15355485 GCF_051622035.1 Arctopsyche grandis
TTTCCGATGTCCCCAGAAGCGGTGGAAGAATCCCGCCCATCATCATGACAGCTACTGGCACTCACGGCAGCATGATCGAGTCGATCAAGAAGTTTATAAAAGACTTCACAATGACTTACATTGGTCAAAATAATGTCAAGATACAATGTAAAAGTCTTGAAGACTTTAAAAAACTTCGGGATGGATTGACACCAGACCGACAATTCCATACCTTTTCCAGGAAGGAGGAAAAGGAAATAAAAAGTGTCGTTCGTGGCTTGCCGAAATTGCCGGAAGCTGATATTAAAGATGACATCATCAGACAGGGATTCCCTGTAACCAAAGTCATACAGATGAAGACGAAGGAGCCTAGGAGCAACGCCACCGAGCTATACTTGGTGTTCTTCGAGCCATCGGTATCGGCAAAGAAGATTAAAGAAATCCGGTACATCTGTTACACAAAGGTCAGTGTCGTTAAATATACTAGTAAATCACAAAATATTACTCAATGTTTCAGATGCCAAGAATATGGACACGCTGCGAAAAACTGCAATCGGCAGGCCAAGTGCGTCAAATGTGCCGGCACTCACCTCACCGCACAATGCAATAAAGGAATAGTTACCCCTGCTGTCTGCTCAGGCTGTTCAGGATCTCACCCCGCTAACTTCAAAGACTGTCCAAAAAGACAGAGCTATCTGAAAATGCTGGAATCGAGGAAGAATCGAGCATCAATTGTCAAAGCCAACCCTTGGAAACTCCCAGTGGCGCAGCCACAAAATATCCCGGTCGTTAACGATCATAACTTCCCAAAGCTACCGACCATTAAAACTCCTTCACCAAATATCCCAAATATCCCTAAAAAAACCCCACCAACCAACCAATCCCAACATTCAACCAACAACAGACCTAACTTCCATGGCGTCTATGACGAAGATGTTGAAGATCCTCCAGGAGATTCGTGCCAAGGCCAGCGGTTGCACCGACAAACTAGAGCTGGCACTCATGCTTGTCGAATATCTCGATGTCTTTGATTAACGGGAGGCGCCTGAACATTCTAGCTTGGAATGCTCGTGGACTTAAGAATAAGATTGACGAACTAGAGTCGGCGATCGGTGAGTACTGTGTTGACATAGTTTTAATCTCCGAGACCTTCTTAAAACCTCATATCCGTATTAACCTACCTAACTTTAACTGCTATCGCGAAGACCGAGAACAGCATGGAGGGGGAGTTGCCATTTTTATAAAATCGTCAATTAAACATTGTCGCGTAATAACTCCGCCACTAAAAAATTTAGAACTAACCGCCATCGAACTAACAATTAACAACACCCATCACATAGTAGCATCCGCTTACAATCCTCCCCAAAAACGATTATTGGCATCCGATCTTAACAAAATATTTAACATTGGTAGTTCGGTAGTGGTAGCTGGTGACTTTAATGCCAAACATCCGTTATGGAGTTGCGTAAACACTGACCTACAAGGCACAACTCTTTATAAATACATTCAACTAACAGATACAATCTTACTTCATCCGGATACATACACACACTATCCCACAAATAACTCACAACCATCCACACTAGATCTTGTCCTCGTCAAGAACTGCCCAAAAATATCGAAACCAAATGCCCTTCAAACCCTGTCGTCTGATCATCTCCCGATAATCTTCTCAATCGACGGGAAACCCGAGGAAATCATCAAGCATAGTTGGGATTACGGGAGAGCTAACTGGCGAGAGTTCAAGTCGTACATAAATGACCAAACCATTCTAACTTCTACCACACTCACAAACAAAACCGAAATCGACAGCTCCATAATACACCTAACGGAATCAATAACTCGATCCAAACACCTTCACATACCTAAGACACAATACATTGAACACAAATTAGAGATAACTGACTTTGTTGCAAATCTAATTAAAAGTAAAAATAAACTCCGTAAAATTTGGCAAACATCAAAAAATCCAGCATTGAAAACATTAATTAATAAGCTCACATATCAAATTAAAATTAGAATCAAAGAAATCAAAAATGAAGCTTGGTCTAAAAAATTAGAAAAATTGAGCTCAGTTGATGGCTCTCTATGGAAATTAGCTAAAGCGATTCGCAGGACAAAAAACTCGATTCCTCCATTAGATGATGCAGGAATCTCAGTGACGCGTGATTGCGACAAAGCAGAACTATTATCAAAATCCTTCCAAAAACATCACACACTCACACAACATTACAATCACATACCAACGCATAATAAAGTCAACCGGTCCATTAAAATCATCACAAAAACTCCCACTAACAGTACTAAAAATATAAAATTGGTGCATCCGTGTGAAATCCAAAATATAATACGTAATTTAAAAAATAAAAAGGCACCTGGGCGAGATTCAATAGATAACATCACAATCAAACAACTTCCATTTAAAGCTTTAGTCTCACTATCTAAAATATTCAACGCATGTTTACTCACCGGGTATTTCCCAGAATACTGGAAAACAGCCAACGTAATTCCCATACTTAAGCCCGATAAAAGCTCAAAAAACCCGGCCAATTATCGACCCATTAGCTTACTTTGCACGCTTTCAAAAATTCTGGAAAAAATAATCTACACACGTTTACTTAAAGTCGTAAATAAGAAATTAATAAATGAACAATTTGGATTTCGCACTGGACATTCCACGACCCAACAACTAACAAGACTAACTGAACACGTGACGAAGAACTTTAATATGAAGAGAAGTACCGGAATGGTATGTCTCGACATAGAAAAGGCCTTCGACACGGTTTGGCACGATGGACTCATTCATAAGCTCCTTATTAACAAAATACCAAACTACCTAATTCTCATCATCAAATCGTACTTAACTCGTAGAAAGCTAGTGGTTAGCGTAAATAATGAATTATCGTCTCCAAAAATAATCGCAGCTGGCGTTCCGCAGGGGAGCTTGCTTGGCCCACTCTTGTTCTCCATATATATAAATGACATACCTATTCCAAAAAACTGTCACATAGCCCTATATGCAGATGATACAGCTTGCTTCACAAGTAGCAAAAAACCAGACACTATTCTTAAAAATCTTGAATTTGCAATTAAAACAATGACTGAACACTTCACTAAGTGGAAAATTCAAATTAATCAAACCAAAACAGACACCTTATTCTTTAGTGTTAGAAAACATAAGCCAAGTTCAGATCTGAAAATCCCCTCTGGAGAAAGTCTGAAATGGCAGTCAGTAATAAAATATTTAGGAGTAACGTTTGATAAAAGAATGAGATGGGCACCTCACATTGAGGCAGCGAAATGCAAGGCGATGCGGGGTATATCCTCAATATATCCAATATTTAATCGCCATAGTTCTTTATCAACGCTAAATAAAATAAAATTATATCGCGCGCTCATATTACCATTATTAACCTATGCTTCACCTGTATGGAATAACGCCTCGAATACTAACCTTTACAAGCTCCAAGTAATACAAAATAAATCCCTTAAAATAATTTATAATACACCCATATATACTAACCTGAAAAAACTGCATGCTATATATAATATTCCGTTTGTTACAGACATTACTAACAAACTAACCAGTAGATTCTATGAAAGAATCACTAATAACCATACTAACACACTTGTGAAGAGTCTCGGTGATTACAACAAAATGTCTATACCCTTCAGGTATAAACACAGATTACCTAAACACAATCTGCTTTAGGTCATCGACTTTAGATAGTCTTTAATTAATATTATGTATTAGATGTATTATGAACATTTATAAGGATTGTAAATAGGTTTTTGAGCTCTTTTTCCTATTATGCTTTAGATTAACATTAGAATAATATAATACTGTAATTACTAACCAAATTAAATTAAAATTGTAAAATAGAAAATGATCAATAGATCAGTAGCTATTAAAATAGATATAAGATGTATTGTGAACATAATTTCGTAATAATAAAAAGCATTTAAAAATCAAAAATCAAAAAATTATTTTTAATAATAAATTCTTGATAATAGTAGTTTAAATCAATCATTTCATTTATGTGTGCAAATTGAGGATCTGCCATGTGGTCATATCGTGAAAATATAAAAGCAAGAAAATGACAGACGAACTTGTGGATGGTGATTCGCCGAGTTAAAATTTCGTATTACACCGTTATAGATGTTGTAATAATACAATTGAAAGAACGTTTTCACTGCATTCGACATATTGCGAAAGCCTTCTATTTTTGATCGGGAAAGGCTAAATTTCATTATCAATAGAAGAATTACAAGTAAAAGGAAGTCTACTGCCGGCGGCATACCTAGAAATAGACAAAGATAAGTTACTGAATTAATTGAAATAGTGAATAAAATAAAACATGAGTTAACTGCCACTTCCGGTTGAGGGATACTTACCAAATTTTATACATAACTTGATATTACGCTTAAACTTCTAGATATGAAATTTCAGTTCAAGAAACCAAAAGGTTTCTGAGAAAAAATAAAAAACCTCGATTCTCTAGAGCAGGGGTTCCCAACCTTTTTGTACCCTAGAGCGCATTCTAAAATATCGGTAGGGCGGCGGGCACCACTAATTTTTCTAAGGATATTTATAATTGGAAAAGGGTAATGAATAATAAACAAAAATAATTACGTTTCTTTGTGTGTACAATGTACATACATATGTAATTTGAACAATAATTTTATTATTTTGAAATTATTTTTGTTTATTATTTATTACCCTTTTATAAAAACATTTTATAAAAAAATATAATATCAATCTGTCAGTGTGATCTTTGGCATTGCATATCATTGGCCAGTGCCTTATAATTAGGAGAGTATGACGACAATCCTGTTAGCAAACAATCATAAAGATGCTCATCGGTGAGTCGAGATCTACATATATCTTGATTTTATTAAATTCATGTTTGAAAAGAATGATTCGCATAAATATGTCGAACCGAAAAATGATTTAATTTTATATGCCGTTTTTTCAAAAATGGGAACTTTTCTCTGTCCACTGAATTCCAGAAGTTTTCTGATATTAAGGATTTTAGCAAAATATCATTCTCAAGGTCCACAATTTCAAACTCTAGTTCTCCTGCCTTCCCTTGAAAAAGATCTGCAATACATGCAGCTATTTCCATTACATTTATTTGGCAAGTAAAAGGATTGATACCGAAAGAGACAATTGGCTCAATATTGTAGAAATCTCTCTTCAAAGTCTTTTTGAAGCACTTAAAGATGTTTAATAAATAATGACACGTTTAATTCATTGTTACCTAGCAATTTCTTCATATGTGGGAAATGCACGAGATACTTGATTGGCAGATGTGATATCAACAAAACCAATTTTGCTTTAAATGCGTTTACAAAGCGTATCATTTCAGCTATATTTTTGTCTTTTCCCTGCAACTCCAAATTTAAAGAATTCAATTTTTCCATGGTGTCTGTGAGAAAACCCTAATCCACCAGCCAGCAAGAGTCAGTTATGTCATCATAATTTTCATTTTTATCGTTTAAAAATGTTTTTATTTCTTCAATTAAGCTCAGAAATCAGCAATCGCAATCACAATGGCAAATTTGCGGCTCCTGGCTAGTGTGGAGAGTGTGAAGAGTGCAGTAAGGATAGCCGTTAGCCGCTAGACAAGCCACGACAAGTACAAGAACGAAAGCTAAGGAACCACTCATACATACGATATCGCAAATATATGTACATAAGCGAATTTAAAAGCGAGAAAAATAAAACTATAGATGCGTTTTTTAATTTAAATGTGTTATTTTAAAATTATGTTTTACAGTTTTATTGTTTAATTTAGACAATATATAAAAAACCAAATTAAGAAATCACCAATTCTCAACGTAAACTTTGATCATTAGCATGGCAAAGTGCTCATTCTGCCATAGCGAGAGGGGGGCGAAAAGGGAAAAAACGATCTGAACAATGTGGACAAATGGGACAGTTTGGACGATAGATGGCACCGTCAACGATAGGCGTCACCGTGAATGAAGATGCAGTATTTTCAAACGTGTCTATTACGATTATTTTTCAGCATGGTAATGGCGGACATCATTTCCACTTACATACATATATTGATGACCAAACCGATCAAAATAGTAAAGTTTGAAAACGATCGGATAAGAACCCAAACTTCGTCAGACGACAAAATCGATTCTGAACTAAGAAGAGGTTAGTAATTATTAAAAAAAAGCTTAATTTTGTATAACCTAATTTTAAAACAATAAATAATTTTCATAATAAAAAAATATTTCATTTTTTGGAATTAAGCTATTAAAAACAAAAAAGAGGTTTGTAAAAAGCGGCAATTATTTGATACTAGTGTTTTTACCCGGTTTCGCTTGGTATTTGTAATATAAACCGCTTAAACATGGCCAATCTAACAGTAAAAATTTTATAAAATATATTTCAATGGTTTTAATTTATTTGAATATTCATTTGTTTTTTTATTAAATTGAACGTCAGGGATTCTACGAACCAAACAAACAAACATAAATAAGTTTATTTCGAAATTATATATTAGATTTGACAAGGGTGACAAAATCATTGGTATGTACATATATATGTATTATATGTATGTATAATGAGCTGTCCTCGTGGGGTTGTAAATAAATAAAGACAAACTATCGCATTTAGAACTGTGCTTTTGGTGTGAGGTGTCGGGTTTTGTGGTCCCGGTCGCTAAAGACATCGCAAATTCTCCAAATCGTTAGCCGAAACGACGATCCGGCTTCGGTTAAGGTGGGTAGGTACCCTTCTTCGAATTACGATTTCGGGACTCACCTCACAATATATCCGAAGGGCGAAACAATTCTAGGGGTGGGGGTGAAGTCGTTAGATAAATCTGTAGACACTCGTTTAGACCCAGGCCTGGCTATATCGCGCTATTGCGGCTTATGCCAATTCACTGTCAATATTGTCTCGTTTGCTTGTTACAATACTATAACATTAAAAACAAACACGCGAGTAGCTCGAACCGAAATCGAAGGACCGTAAAAAATCTATTGTTATTTTCGTCAACTATATTTTAGTATACACTGTTTTAATTTGCATTCGTTTTAAAATATTTTACTAAATGACGAAATAAAAGAAGCGTGGGTGAGATTATAATCTCGAGTGCATATTATCTTGGGAAGGTTGTACTTGGAGTAGTTTTCGAGTCTTCCAGAATCAATAAAATGTGTTTCCTCGTCGTTTCGTTTTTCCACTTTCGTCCCATTTACTGCTGTTATTCACCGGTAATCTCCTTTTGACCGTTGCTTTGTACACGAACGCGAACGTGAACAATATAAAATCGACGAAATGAATACATAAGCTCTGATCAAAATTGTTAAGGTTTCGACTCAAAATCATGATTGACAAAACGTGCTACGTAAATATGTAAATATGTGGGGTTTCATAAATACATACATGTGTATGTATGAAACCCCAACAAAACCGCGCACAACATTGCAGCTCTGACATAGCAGCGCAGGACAAAAGTAAATTCATATGTATTATATGTATTTCATATGAAAAAAATTAAAGCATACTCATAATTAGAAATAATTATTTCATAATTTTATAGCCTAATTAGGCTATAAAATTATGAAATAATTAGATAAAATAAATACCGTTTTGAAGAAAAATTCAGGATTTAATACTATTCAAACAAATTGATTGCTCTAAAACTGAAAATATTGATACAATACGATATTTCAACTATTTTAAAAATTCATTAAGAACCTCTCTTTTCGAATTTCTTTTTATTTCATATTTTAATTCTATTTTGCGTGGCATTGGCGGAGTTGTTCTGCGCGGCAATGTCGACGCGGTATTGTGCGCGGCGTTGTCGGGTCACCCATGTATATACATATGTATTATAGATAGTATATGTACATAGGCACATGTATACAAATTATTGATTTTTATATCATTTATGGTGGAGTTTTCTCAGGAACATATAAATTTAAATTCAACATACAAACATAAGTATACATATATGGAATTTGGAAATTAAAGTATATGTTATTGAAACTGAAATGCTTTAAAAAAGTTGATTGAAATACAGAGTTGTGAAGATAATTTTTAAGAAAAAACTTTTTTACGGAAGGTAGAGTAAATGGCTTTGGTAGTGACGTCAGGGTCGCGAAGTGTTACAACGTTAAAACGTTGCACAAATGTGAAACGATGAGGGAAAGGGCTCTTGAGAATAATCTTATAAACTTAACCTTTTTCTTACATGGTGTAAATATATGTACGTATCTACCTATAGTAGAATTACAATTTATTGACACACGGTTGATTCATTTTTTTTTCATTTTCACATTTTCAGTTCCGGATACCGATCCCTGTTTCAGTTCCGATTCCGATTTATAATTATTACTATACCTATTGTAACTTTATTTTAAATCATGTATCAATTTGTTTCCGAAACGACCCGTTGAAATTTCAACGGGCACAACACTAGTAAATTATAATCACCCATCACGTTTGACAAATAGAAAACGTACGGTAATCCTACTTAATCAGTTCGAAGTTTGTAATGTTCGAACGTAATATGTATATTGTTGTATATTTTCTCTCCGCCAATACATACATATGCCACTCGAAAACTAAAACTCATAGCATAGAAATCGTTCTCGGCGATACTATTAATTTTTTTGTGACGGTCAAAATCAACGACGCAAGTGCTTGTTTATAAAATTGAATTGATTTTTTAATAATACGTTTCAATTGAATTCAATTCTAGTCGAACGTGCTCACAATACTCGTACCAATTTTTCGATCAATTAAACCCCTGTAAAAATTTATTGTTAACCAAACAATTTAAACTCGATCTTTATTGTGGATACTGCGATATTTTTGCCTGAGGGGTATGTATGTATGTATGTATGTATGTATAGGTATGTATGCTTGTAGGTAAATAGATGGACAAAAGCGGAAGCTGGGGAAAAGTGCCGGGGAAAAAGAGTCAATAATACTAGGAAATTTCATATATTGATGTCATTAGGGGGTACCGGCTGGGGATTTAATCGGGTCAAATAGTTACAAAAGGGTATGGGAGACGTGTTCATCCCCATCGGCTCTAGGACATTGCTAACGACCACTTTTTCAATTGATCGTAATCCTTTGTATTTTCATTTCATATAATATTGAGATTCTATCCCATTTTAAAAGTACATACCTTTTAAACACCTGTAAACGAGACTAAAATCAATAAAAATTACGACCTTTTTCAAATTTGAATCTTCTCCTGATATATGTACATAAATACATGTAAGTTAATTTTTCAAAGGTTTTTCCAAATAGTTTTGTTTTCAATAACCAATCTTACATGTAATATTAAGTTTGATTGGAAATATCCAAAACATATTTCGAGTAACCTTGAAATATTTAATAAAAACAGAATGGAAAACCTTTAAAAAAATGTGATGTGACCAACACATGACTTTATCTATGAATTTAAGGAATATAAGAAGGTCACAAAACAAAAGTCGATATTGAACCGTACAGACACATTCACACATACCTGCAGCATTATGAAATACTAATAGCTTTAATAGCATTTTTGATACAAATTGAGAGCAAATGTATGGAAACTTGCATAAGACAAAAGTTCTACTTCTGGTTGAAGGATTTTGTTAAATTTTTTTTATTACTTAAAATCACTATCAGTTTTATTTTTATATATAAAAATCAATGTTTGTCTGTCTATCTCGAATAGGCTCCTAAATCAAAGAACCGATTACGATGGAAGTTTCAGAAAAAAATGGGAAAAAACCTCTTAATAATAATATTCGTAATTACGATATTATCGACGCGAAAGTATGAAGCGCCAGTGTGTAGTTAAGGAAATGTTTACGTTGGTAACTTTTCATCATCTAATCTATAATTTGGAAAGAGACTTTGTATGTAAATATCCTTGGTCGTCATCGTCCGTAGATCGGTGACGTCATCGAACACGTGATTCGATTTTTTTTTTTTTCGATCCATGGGCGCCGATTTGTTTTATTCGTTTCGCGAGTAGCTTCATGGGGCCCCGCCAGGGGCGCCACAAGGGGCGCAGCCCCGTGGGGCCCCGAAGGGGGCCCGGAGGGCGCAGCCTCATGGGGCGCAGCCCCATGGGGCTCAAAAGGGGGCGCAGCTTTATGGGGCACAGCCTTATCGGCCGCAGCCTTATGGGGCGCAACCTTATGGGGCGCAGCCTTATGGGGCGCTGTCTTATGGGGCGCAGCCTTATGGGGCGCCGCCTTATGGGGCGCCGCCTTATGGAGCTTAGCCACATGGGGCCCCGAAGGGGGCGCAAGGGGGCGCAGCCTCATGGGGCGCAGCCCCATGGGGCCCCAAAGGGGGCGGAGCCTCATGGGGCGTAGCCTTATGGGGCGCTGTCTTATGGGGCGCAGTCTTATGGGGCGCCGCCTTATGGAGCTTAGCCGCATGCGGCCCCGAAGGGGGCGCAGCCTCATGAGGCGCAGCCCCATGGGGCCCTAAAGGGGGCGCAGCCTCATGGGGCCCCGAATGGGGTGCAGCCTCATTGGGCCCCAAAGGGGGCGCAGCCTCATGGGGCGCAGGGGGGCGCAGCCTCATGGGGCGCCGCCTTATAGGGCGCTGCCTTATGGGGCGCCGCCTTATGGGGCGCAGCCTTATGGGGCGCTGTCTTATGGGGCGCAGCCTTATGGGGCGCCGCCATATGGGGCGCCGCCTTATGGGGCGCTGCCTTATGGGGCGCCGCCTTATGGGGCGCCGCCTTATGGGGCGCCGCCTTATGGAGCTTAGCCGCATGGGGCCCCGAAGGGGGCGCAGCCTCATGGGGCGCAGCCTTATGAGGCGAAGCCCTAAACGGCAACTGATCATGGGGGCGAGGCCCTTGACGGCATTTAATCATGGGGGCGCGGAGGGGCGAAGCCCTAATAGGCATTAACTAAGGGGGGCGAAGCCCTAGGCGGCATTTAATCATGAGGGTGCGGAGGGGCGAAGCCCCAAAAGGCATTAGTTAAGGGGGGCGAAGCCCTAAACGGCATTTAATAATGGGGGCGCGGAGGGGCGAAGCCCTAAAAGGCATTAACTAAGGGGGGCGAAGCCCTAAACGGCATTTAATAATGGGGGCGCGGAGGGGCGAAGCCCTAAAAAGCAACTGATAATGGGGGCGAAGCCCTAGACGGCAATTAACCATGGGGACGTGGAGGGGCGAAGCCCTTATCGGCAACTGATCATGGGGGCGAAGCCCTAGACGGCATTTAATCATGAGGGTGCGGAGGGGCGAAGCCCCAAAAGGCATTAATTAAGGGCGGCGAAGCCCTAAACGGCAGTTAATCATGGGGGCGCGGAGGGGCGAAGCCCTAAAAGGCAACTGATCATGGGGGCGAAGCCCTAGACGGCATTTAACCATGGGGACGTGGAGGGGCGAAGCCCTTATCGGCAACTGATCATGGGGGCGAAGCCCTAGACGGCAATTAACCATGGGGACGTGGAGGGGCGAAGCCCTAAAAGGCAACTGATCATGGGGGCGAAGCCCTAGACGGCATTTAACCATGGGGACGTGGAGGGGCGAAGCCCTTATCGGCAACTGATCATGGGGGCGAAGCCCTAGACGGCATTTAATCATGAGGGTGCGGAGGGGCGAAGCCCCAAAAGGCATTAATTAAGGGCGGCGAAGCCCTAAACGGCAGTTAATCATGGGGGCGCGGAGGGGCGAAGCCCTAAAAGGCAACTGATCATGGGGGCGAAGCCCTAGACGGCATTTAACCATGGGGACGTGGAGGGGCGAAGCCCTTATCGGCAACTGATCATGGGGGCGAAGCCCTAGACGGCAATTAACCATGGGGACGTGGAGGGGCGAAGCCCTAAAAGGCAACTGATCATGGGGGCGAAGCCCTAGACGGCATTTAACCATGGGGACGTGGAGGGGCGAAGCCCTTATCGGCAACTGATCATGGGGGCGAAGCCCTAGACGGCATTTAATCATGAGGGTGCGGAGGGGCGAAGCCCCAAAAGGCATTAGTTAAGGGGGGCGAAGCCCTAAACGGCAGTTAATCATGGGGGCGCGGAGGGGCGAAGCCCTAAAAGGCATTAGCTAAGGGGGGCGAAGCCCTAAACGGCAATTAATCTTGGGGGCGCGGGGGGCGAAGCCCTTAAAGGCATTAACTAGGGGGGGCGAAGCCCTAGACGGCATTTAATCATGGGGGTGCGGAGGGGCGAAGCCCTAAACGGCATTAACTAAGGGGGGCGAAGCCCTAAACGGCAATTAATCATGAGGGTGCGGAGGGGCGAAGCCCCAAAAGGCATTAGTTAAGGGGGGCGAAGCCCTAAACGGCAGTTAATCATGGGGGCGCGGAGGGGCGAAGCCCTAAAAGGCATTAGCTAAGGGGGGCGAAGCCCTAAACGGCAATTAATCTTGGGGGCGCGGGGGGCGAAGCCCTAAAAGGCATTAACTAGGGGGGGCGAAGCCCTAAACGGCAATTAATCTTGGGGGCGCGGGGGGCGAAGCCCTAAAAGGCATTAACTAGGGGGGGCGAAGCCCTAGACGGCAATTAACCATGGGGACGTGGAGGGGCGAAGCCCTAAAAGGCAACTGATCATGGGGGCGAAGCCCTAGACGGCATTTAATCATGAGGGTGCGGAGGGGCGAAGCCCCAAAAGGCATTAGTTAAGGGGGGCGAAGCCCTAAACGGCAGTTAATCATGGGGGCGCGGAGGGGCGAAGCCCTAAAAGGCATTAGCTAAGGGGGGCGAAGCCCTAAACGGCAATTAATCTTGGGGGCGCGGGGGGCGAAGCCCTAAAAGGCATTAACTAGGGGGGGCGAAGCCCTAGACGGCAATTAACCATGGGGACGTGGAGGGGCGAAGCCCTAAAAGGCAACTGATCATGGGGGCGAAGCCCTAGACGGCATTTAACCATGGGGACGTGGAGGGGCGAAGCCCTTATCGGCAACTGATCATGGGGGCGAAGCCCTAGACGGCATTTAATCATGAGGGTGCGGAGGGGCGAAGCCCCAAAAGGCATTAGTTAAGGGGGGCGAAGCCCTAAACGGCAGTTAATCATGGGGGCGCGGAGGGGCGAAGCCCTAAAAGGCATTAGCTAAGGGGGGCGAAGCCCTAAACGGCAATTAATCTTGGGGGCGCGGGGGGCGAAGCCCTAAAAGGCATTAACTAGGGGGGGCGAAGCCCTAGACGGCATTTAATCATGGGGGTGCGGAGGGGCGAAGCCCTAAACGGCATTAACTAAGGGGGGCGAAGCCCTAAACGGCAATTAATCTTGGGGGCGCGGGGGGCGAAGCCCTAAAAGGCATTAACTAAGGGGGGCGAAGCCCTAGACGGCTTTGAATCATGGGGGCGCGGAGGGGCGAAGCCCTAAAAGGCAACTGATCATGGGGGCGAAGCCCTAAACGGCAATTGCTCATGGGGCGTGGAGGGGCGAAGCCCTAGAAGGCAAAGGCTCAGGGGGGTGCCGAGGGCGAAGCCCTAGAAGGCAAAAAAAAAATTTGATATTTTTTTTTTGATTTTTTTAAATTTTTTTTTTGATTTTTTTTTTGATTTTTTTTTTATTTTTTTTTTATTTTTTTTTTAATTTTTTTTTAATTTTTTTTTAAAATTTTTTTTTTTTTTTTAATTAAATTAGCTTAGTCATGTTTAAGCGGTTTATATTATAAACACTGAGCGAAGCCGGGTAATACAGCTAGTACTATATATATTAAAACCGACTGTCGGTAAATATGTATATAAATATGTAACAGACGGCGGGCGCAGTATGGGAAACTAATTATTATTTTTATTTTTTTCATTTTTTTTTCTTTTTTCTTTTTTCTTCGGGCGTCGGGAGCACTGGGGGCGAAGGTCCCGGGGCGTTGGAGTTTCAGGGGGCGCCAGAGGCGTCGGGGGCGCTAAGGGCGAAGACTCCGGGGTGTCGGAGGCATCGGGGGCGCTGAGGGCGCCAGGGGCGCCAAGGGCGAAGACCCCGGGGTACCGGATGCATCGGGGGCGCTGGGAGCGAAGGCGTCGGGGCATGAGCGATCCACAAAACGTTATTCGTAATTTCTAATTCGTGCATCAATTTCTTTCCGAAACCGGTCGTTTCAATATCTTTAACTTTATTTTTATGCCCGTTGGCACAACACTAGTCTTAATGATAGAAATTATTGTAAAATTTAAAGCATAACATTTTTTTGGACTGGGGAAACTAATTTTTTTTTACTAACCCTTAGTCAAATTATTATCATATTTTAAATTTTACAATAATTTTTAGCCAAAGATGAAAATATTTTTTCATTTTTTTGTATAAAAACAACTCAGTTACCTACCTCAACCAACGAAACATGAGTAAAAAAACGGAGATTACAGTCTTCCGCCGTATAGCAAAAATTCGTTAAATACTGTAATCTCCGCTTCCCGCATACAATGTGTTAAAGAGAAACAATTTTGAATTTATCTTCTGACCCTTTTCTATGAGAAAGTGGAATTTTATTTAATTCTCATATAAAGACAATTTAATATATTAACTCTATTATTTCGATATCTATCTATTAATATATTATCCCTATTAATCTCGAGCCAATCAACATTTTTTATTACCAGATTCGTGTTCACTGGGAATAGATCGTCGTCAAAAAAAAGTCGTCATTTGTCGAACAGTTTTACTATCTACATGAACTTAATATGTGTACTGCCTTCGGCATAAATATTGAATTGTAAAATTAGTTTTTTTTATTTAACACTTTATTTAAAAAACTTTTTTTTACCATGATTATTTTATTTTATGTTCTTAAAAGTTACATGATTTCGTGTTTTTTCATTTAATTTAGAGTATACAATTTATATTAATTTAGAGTATACAGTGACAACCGAATTCAATGTAATGCGATTTTCATAGAACTTCCCATTTTAAATGTTTAGCGTCTTCGGTGACTAAAAAGTAGCGCGATGAGATCAGACACCAGACGAGTTTTGACAGCTACATATATAAAAGTGACAGCTACGTTGAGGATATAATTTGGCCAAAGCATTTCAACAGTTGGGCCACGATTTTCACCAATATAATACTTTATAAAATCTATCACTGAATTAAAAAAGGAATATGAGAAAGCATAAAAGCTCGTTATATAATGTTTATATAAGATGAGAGTAAATGATAGCGAGAAAAGTGGCATTTATCACTGTTAAATTGATTTGCAAAGAGGTGCTAGAAACAGACGTAAGCGAGCTATCATCGCTCCGATCTGACACAAGATTCCGATGAAAATTTAACTAGTTCGTTAATTATGAAAATTCTCTAGCTTTGCTTAGGAGACATTAGCTTACTTGAATGTTAGCTAACCTCCCGTATGTCGGTAGGATATCAAAGCGATGAGTGTAAGTGGTTCAAATTCAAATCACAATTCTTTCACGGGCAGGAATGTCACTGACCTAACAGACTTCATTCAATCGTTAAGAAATAATGCAAAAATAAAAAAATTGCTTAGTAAATTTTATGTATTCAGAATTTGGTTTTTAACTAGACCAGCGTTTCCCAACCTTTTTTGATTCGCGTACCATTTGGTAGTACATAACACTACATTGTACCACCATATAAAAATTATTGTATTTCATGAGATTTGTTTTTGCAAGTGTAATTATTATATAAAGTATTTGCATGGTAAGGAATGTGAAGACAGGATACACGCAATATGTAGATGTTTTGGTAAGAAATTTTATGGAAAAATTTTTGTTTGGGGAGTCATAATTATAATATGCTCAAAGTATATTTGTATAATAATATGTATATTTGTATAATGCATAATTATAATATGCTCAAACTAAAAATATATTTATCTACTATCTTGTCATACTTCTATTATTGATAATTTTAATAAAAACACAAAATTACAAAGTACATATAATATGTTTTCTTTTCATTAAATCTCTTAAAATAAATTTATTGAGATCCTTGTGCTTAGTTTTTTTTTTTAATTTGTTTCAAATGAAGCGAGATTTACTCTTAAGTCTGGGACTGGATTCAATCAATTTTTATATTTGTCTTATTAAAATATATGAAGAAAAAGCTCTCTCAACCAGTTCAGTGCTAGTAAACAGCGACAGAAATTTAAGCGCCATGTCATAAAGCTGTTCATATTATTCACTAATACCTAGCCAAAAATTAATAACCTTATTATGTAATTTCGAATTCAGTTTTTAAATGCTTTAATTTGAAAGTTCAATCAAGTTCTCCTTTTCCTTGGTAGCTGTCCGAAAATGTTCATTATCAAAGAGGTTTGAAATCAAATTGTCTGCTTCTAAAAGGTTTAGGGAAGCACTGCGTAAAAGACGATTTCAGCCCTATTAAATATTCAATTATTTTTTCACGTATACCCCGAGACATACGACTCTTGTTTTCAGATAAGAAATTATGTAAAGTTTCAAATACTTCAGTTTGATCATTTTCAATACATAAATTCCAAAAATCTAATTTTCTAATCATATGTACATACTTTCAATTTTATCCGCAACATTAAATATTATTATCAAACTGTTCTCAAGTGTCAAATTCAAGTTATTTATTTATTGGAGCGTGAACGCGGTAAATTTTAAAATGCACTCCAAAATCCATGCCGGATTTGAAGAAAACGTATCGATTGCCTGATTTTCGATCATCGACTGTACATATTGACGTCAACGATGACAAATTAATGACAGATAATGTTTATTAATTACTAGTTGTTTTAACCGGCTTCGCTCAGTATTTGCAATATAAACAGCTTAAACATGGCGAATCTAATAGTAAATATTCATTTGTTTTTTTATTAAATTTATTTTAATCGAAAAAAATATAATATTCAACCAATTGAATTGTCGTCATGGAAATTTTATTTTGTTTTCAAAGTTCCCAAACAAAGATACAAACTTACAAAGTCTCTTTCGAAATTATATATTAGATATAAAGAATATTTATATTTTTATAATTGTAAATCATTCATTCCTGCATGTCCGCCATTACTAATTTTTTTTCGCGTACCACCAACCATCAACCGCGTACCACAGGTTGGGAAACGCTGAACTAGACGATAATGATTATAATAAAAGTAATTTGGCTAATGGTTTAATGCTAAAATCGGATAAGCGGTCGCATTCGAATAGAAAGAAAAAACGGCAAAGAAAAACACGGCAAAAAACTTCGTCGTGAAGTCAAAAGCAAAGAGGACAAGTAAAGTTGTTAACATTGTAAATGTATTAGTATTCAGTGATGGCAACGGCAGTGATTTGTCAAACGGCTCGGAAATGTTAATGAAATACGAAGTTTTCTGCTTTGTTCTCCGAGACGGATATACAACCCTCCTCTCACCTAATCGAGTACATTTATCGGAGTAAAGGGTGGATAGGGAGAATGGGAAGTGGAGGATGGATGGGTGGGTGGGCTGATTTTTGTAAAACTTTGATCGGAAACTTTGTGGTGGTTGTAATGGTATAATGCATCGGTCCAGTCTACTTGAAATTTTCCGGAACACGCGAGCCAAAAGTTATGCCGAACTGTTGCCAACATCAAGTCATATCAAAACCGGGAAAATTATGTATGTGGAGATTAGATTTAGATTTTGGTGCAATAATACTATTATAAGTGATCCCTCATGAGTTCAAGCCAATTATTTGTAGATATAGCTTAAAAATAAATAAATAATTTGATTTTCATTTTTCATTTTTACTGTATATTATTTTCTTCTTTATTTTTTGTTTCTTTAAATATTTTGTGTAGCATGTGAATGTTTGTTAAATATAATGAAACGTTTTTTTAATATATTTTATACGTATGTATGATTATATAAAATGTGTATTATATGTATATGTATGTATGATTATATAAAATGTGTATTATATGTATATGTATGTATGATTATATAAAATGTGTATTATATGTATATGTATGTATTATCTGGCCACAGTGTCATCATATTGAGGTAACCTATAAAGATACCGGTATATATTTATTAAAATAAAATAAAAACAGACGTTGCCTATTTTATAAAAATAGTACATATATTTATGTACTATATCTACTGTACATACATATGTACCGATTTTTTCGGAAAAAGTTTGAGATTGATTTTTGACATTAATACTAAAACTAATTTTTGGGCGAACGCAGCATGTAAATATGCTGGAAAAAAATGAAATTGATCAAGGTGTTGTATTATAGAACCAATCAGAAACTGCAGAAACAGATCGATTTACAAATTAGCGGTTATGTATTCGCCGATGATCTGTCAAACGTTTTTACTTGTTATTACTATGATTTTAACCACCACGACATCCAAAATATCAATTTCAAAAGGAATTTCAGGCAAAATTATATATCTAAGTATGCGAAATATCAGATCGATTTGCCGATCGGTTGTTGTACCTTGTCCAAACGAGTACGAGTCATTCTAAGTAAAAGCTCTTGAAAACTAGTATAATGTAAAGTTCGTAAAATATGGGATTAGTCGCTCGCAGTCCAAAATCAAGCTAGAATGTCGAAGTCACAGAGTTGAAAACAAAAATATCGACGCGACTGGCAAACGTCACACCAAAGCGGCTGTTGGCCAAAACACGTATGTATGTACATATGTATATCAAAAGTATAATAAAAACTTTTTGTTATTCATTATATAATATATTAGTGATGTATGACGATTAATTTTCGACTAGCGAAAACAATTTAAATCTCTATCGGGTCTCTACCAAGTCTTCCAAAATGGCAAGGTTTCAAAGCATTGGGAAGACTGGAATATACACAAGTGTGTACATCATGTATTTATATTCGTCGATTGAGTGCCACGTGCTGATCCTCAGAATTCTTCCCGAAAATATAAAACAGAACGAATGAAAGACGTAATAAGACGGTAATTACATTACTAATTTTCCTAAACAAATTATTCCAAAATCAAACGAATTTTTTAAATATGCTTCAAAATCTGAAATTATATTATTTGCAATTGAACTGATGGAAAAAAAACTAGTTTCAGAAAGCACTAACTCTACTGACATAGATGAAACTAACACAAACAATTTAAAAACAATTATGAAAAAGGAATTGATAAAACTATTTCAAAAATTACAGAAAAAGAAGATTAAAAAAAATTCGACAAATTTGAAAAAAAAAAACCTGGATATCCTATACCGTGCCCTATCTAATATATAATTTCGAAAGATACTTTGTATGTAAATATATATGTATGTTTATAAGTATCTTTAGTTGGGAATAGTAAACAAGTCAAAATTTCTATGACGAGTCGATTTTTTTTTCGGTTCAAATAAATTTAATAAAAAAACAAATGAATATTTACTATTAGATTCGCCATGTTTACGCTGTTTATATTACAAATACTGAGCAAAACCGGGTAAAACAACTAGTTTATCAATAACGTGTGATCGAGTATTTTTGACTGCAGGGTGGATGAAAACAAAAATTAGAAATAGACTAGACAATGAAACATTCAACGCATTATTAATTCTAAAATATCATTTTCTGAAACTAAATTAACATTTTTCCATATTATATTCTGTAAATTTATTTTTAATTGCTATTATCTCAATTTTACAAACTATATTATATTTTTTGCGTGTGTATTATAGTTTTATATATTTTTTTAATTTTCTTAAAATTGTTTTATTAATTTTAATATATGACATATGTATATATATAAGTAATCGATGCTTAGTACATGTATGTAACGTTTTTTAATTTTATTTTCGAATATACATATATCTGAGTATTCGAATAGCTCTTGATTTACTATTCGATATTCGAATAGTTGAAGTCGACGAATATTTGGCATCCCTAGTACATACTATATCAAGTATATTTAATTTGGTCTCGTATCCGATCTTGTCAGCTAACGTCAGAAAACGTATAATATAAATTATACGGTATTAAAGGGATTGAATACCATTGACAAACAAAATAGGCATGTCAGGTAATACGAACAAACTAATTCCCATTACTAATTTCAAAGGAATAAGTACATAGATAAACCAGTCGCGTATTAGAGTGGGAAGACGTCATTGAAAGGTTTTAGAAACGAAAATCAACGAGGAGGGTGGCGCACCGACGGAAAGGAATAGAGGGTGGGTATTAAGGATAGAAGGACGACAAAAAGGTTAAGATCGTTTATCAATTCTGAATCTCAGAAGGATTGAAGATGCTGAGGTCGAATGCTATCTCGATTTGTTTTTCGATGGTGCTCGACTTCACTCAATAATGGAAATGCCAACTCCAGGACACCGATCAAAATATTTTTGTTTAAACCGTTGTATATCCCCCCCACCTTCGTAAAATTTCAAAAAACAAAGAATAATTTGAATGGAAGCTTATGGCTTTTTAGATATTGTTAAGCTATTGGGAGTAAATTAAAGGGATCGGTGAGTTAAAAGAAAAGTTACTGTGTAGTCGGAATTAGAGTCAGAGTTGTAAAAAATTTACCAAATTCAACTCTTTATATGTACATATGTACATAGATAATACAATACAAATTATATAGTTATGAAGTAAATCCACGAATAAATTGAAATTTACATTTATTTTATATATGTACGTACTAACAATGGTTCTAGGACATATACCCCCTTGACACATACCCCCCGGACACACATCCCCGTTGAAAAGCCCCCTGGACATTAACCCCCCGTGAAAAAAACCCCAGTAATAAATAATTAATAATTTTAAATGATTCCGGCCGAGAGGATAAAAATTGAATATTAATCTTTGGATCATGAGACAGTCTCCGACTGTTAGAAACAACATCGCACTGGTTCTCGGATGGGACTTTCAAAACTACTCCTGCGTACAAAACAAAATACGAGATATTTACATTTAACTGTTTTAGACATTAAATAATATATTGAATGCCAATTTGAGTCTAACCAGCATCACAATTGACTTTGAATTGACACAGTTTGCGAAATTAAAGGATATTTCTTTCATCTAAGGCAAAACATCTATCGGTAAATTATAGAGTATGGGATGCAACGACGCTAAGATTCCAATTTTGCACCGACATTAAAAATGGTACCAGCTCTCGCATTTGTACCGAATTTAGGGTTTCTGTATTCCCGGACTTTTTCAATACCCGGGACACGGGACGGAGCCTGGGATCGTTCCTGGGATTTCCTGGATCCCGGTACAAAAGTAAAAAAAACATTTTTTTTCAATTTTTTTTCAAAATATTTATTTATTTACAAAATATAAAAAAAAGTAAAAAATACTATTACCTGGAAAAAATATAATTATAAAAGTAAACTTATTTAAAGTAGCTTCTTAAGAATACTAACATATTTAAATGAGAATCCAAAAGCCTATTTCTAGATTTGGTACAAATTTTTTCAGCAATGGAAAAAACTCTTTCAGTTTAGGTCGAAGTTGGTTTTATTGTTAAAAGGGACGAAAACAATTTTTTTAAATTATCGTGTTTCTCCTGTCAGCATGTATATTTTAATTTATTTTTTAAAGACGAGGTTATTTTTATTTACGTTATTTTGTATGTACGTATATTTGTCTTTGATAACTCCTTATTTAATTCTTCATTCATCGTCAAACACACAACTGTTTCATCTTCAGCCGAACCTAAAAGAGTTTCTTAGAAGGATATACTCGCTACCACCGTAGGATATACATTCGCTGTTATTACAGCATTTAAAGAATGTTTTGTTTGGTATAAAATTAGAATTATTTAAAACTAGTTTTATGCCCGTTGAAATTTCAATGGGTGGTTTCGGAAACAAATTGATACATGATTAAAAATAAAGTTACAATACGTATAGTAATAATTAATCGGAAGCGGAACTAAAACAGAAATCGGGAATCGGAACTGTAACAGGGATCGGTATCCGGAAATGAAAATGGAGTCCGTATCCGAAACAAAAAGGAATCTGAAACCGGAAATGAAAAAGGAATCAGGATCTAGAACTGAAAAAGAAATCAGGATCCGGAATTGAAACAGTAATCGGGATCCGGAACTGAAACACCCCAGCCGCCGCCGCCCCGGGGCTATCGCCCCTAGGTGGCCACACTCCCCAGCGTCTTTGCGGCCGCCGCCGTCCTTAGGCGGCAGTGGAAAATCGAAACGGATGGTTTCGGAAAGGAATTGATACACGAATTAGAAATTACGAATTACGAAGTGGTACGCCCCCCCACTTCCCATGCTGAAATCAAACATCAAATCAATTCGAAATTAGGGTAGGATCAACACCGCGTTTTGGAATTAATTTTATTTTTTCAAATATCGTTAAAATATAAATTAATTTCAATAATTTCAATTAAAAATATATATTTAATTGTTTTATATGAAAACAAAAAAAAAAGGTTCAAAACCTCGCTAAATAAAATTATTATAATTACGTATTTTCATATGGCGAGAACGAATTGTCAATTAATGTTTAAAAAAAAAGGCGAATTGAAGAATTGGATTGGGCGTGGTGTTAGTGACCGTTAAGCTCAGTTTAGACATACATGCATACATACAATTTGAGGCTATTTTGAGATCACTGGTTCGATACGCGGCGAAGTCTCGACGAAATGAATTTATACAAAATTTAGGCTTTTTATCGATTCATTATGTTCGGCTAGCGTTAGGACACACACACACACACACACACACACACACACACAGATTACCGTCTTTATATATATGATATTTACAACACAAATTTTTTATTCATAATTTTAATACTCATTATTTATTACAAAAAACGCTCACAGTTACGCAGATAATTGGCCGTTAGTAGTTAGTACTAGTGTTGTACCGTTTTATGACTAATGAAACCACTGATATCTTCTTCACTTGTAGTGTCACTCTCATTTTCTTCCACTTGAGAAACAAAAGAAATGATATCTGCATCATCCATGCGTTTAAAACCTGAATCACTTAAATCATGATTGAGCCACCCCTCGATGTTTTCCTTATCCATGTTTACAAAATATTTTAAATTTTCCAATAATCCATATATTTCAGATATATCGTTTGCTTCATTCTCTTTAGAATCCACTTAATCTGTTTCCATGGCAGGCAGGAAGAATCTTTCTCCATGATCGAACAAGTGTTACTGGCTTTACTTTTGACCAAGATTGTGCTATTCCGTGTATAGCATCCAATATCGTAATTTTTTTCCAGAAATTGATTCCAAAGGTTGTCATCTTCCTCAACAAGGGGTTTCAGAAGACTTTGACGATAAAGACGTTTCATTGATGATGGATGATGGTAACACCTTGGTCCATGGGCTGAATCAATGATGTCACATTAGGGAGCAAAAATTTTGTTCCCTAATGTGACATCGAAAAAGTCCATCGTTTGTTTTCAATATGCTTTCGTATGAGATGGAGCATTATCTACTACTGATTTCTATGGCCATCCCTTATTTTTTGAAAAATCTTGCACCTCTGAAACCCATTTATTTTTGAACCAATCTTCAAAAATCTCCCTGTCTATCTATGCCCCTTTCTGACTATAATAATCCACAGATTTTTCATTTCATTTCCCTTAAAAGATCGAGATTTCTTTGCTTTCCCAATCATCAAAAGTTTCAGTTCATGGGTTCCTGATGCGTTTCCGCAACACATGACAGTTATCCTTTCTTTGGGCGATTTATGTCCAGGAGTGGACTTTCCTCTCATTGAAGCCAGCGTTTTTGTCGGCAAGCACTTTCAGTACGGGCCTGTTTCATCTGCATTATATTTGATCGGGTGGCAAATTTTCTCTTTGCAAATATTCTCGAAATTCGATGCAGAATTCATCAGCAATTGAAAATAATTAAATATACGTATGTGACGAAAAAATCTGCTCTGAATACACGCACTTGTTACTTTTTCGCTGACCAAAAGTGACTGAAAGAATTAACGCAATAGTAAAAGACATTTAAAAAGGGAACGAAAAACATTTCTGTGTGACATAATATGTTTCAAATAACACGCGTGTTTACGGTCGCAATCAATCGGTTGTCTCATCATCATATAAGAAAAAAATTAATATTTTTCAAGCACGGATTATCCGCAATCGGATAATTCGTGTTCGGATAATCGAGGGTTTACTTTATTCTTTCCTTTCGTGCAGTCGTAAAAATATCGTAAATTTTTTGAAATCCAATTCCCGGGATTCGAGATAATAATTCCCGGGACATGGGACAAAAAAATTACGTGACATTTCTTGGAATGTCTGTCCCGGGTCGACCCGGCCAGAAACTCTAGTTCCGATAAATTAAGTAAACGCTTCTTTTGAAGTGTTATCCGAATTGTATTTTTCTGACTGAAATAAATTAGTATTAATACTGACTTTTTTATTATTATAGATATTGTCAATTTTTATCCATGGCGGGGGCTATTTTTCAAGGGGTTTTTTTGCACGGGGGGTTCATATACAGGGAGATTTTGACCGGGGGTATACGTCCAGGGGGTACATGTCCTGAAACCACTTACAATATATGAAATTTTGTGATCATGTGAAAATTTGAACTCGAGATTTTGACTGATGTTTTTGTGGGTCTGGGTTTTTTGGGGATTTTTTGAACACCATTAGTCCTATCGAACTGAAACTTGGTATCGGTTACTGATATGCTTATCGATATCACTTTTTTTTTTAGTTGACTGGAAATAGGCCCTCCCCTTCTAGCATATACATATGCATAGTAGGTGTCTTCGTTTTGGATTCAATGATGTATTTATATTCTAAACCGCTCTACGAATCAGACTAAAGCATTTTTACTTGTTATAAAAATAAAAAATTTTATACCTTTTGATTTATTGAATCGAAATCTCAAATCTAGAAGTTTTAAGTAATATATAAATTTAGTTAACCCTTTGAACAAGTCCATCATCCTGAAATACGTCTATCGGCGTTGTTTTTAAGTATGTAAAAAATAAACAAGATAACTACCCGCTAAGGCTTTCCAGGTAGCATTGAAAAAAAAATGCATTGAACATGGGTCGTGTAATCCGTGTCAACGTGTATAAAGACTGGTTTACACCGGAATTTCTGAATTCATAACCATAGCAGAATTTCTCGATGGAAATCCCTAACTGCTGAGTATTTTAGATTGTAGCTTGGCATTTAGATTGTAAGCATTAAATTTTGACAACAATGAAGAAGATGGAACTAGTTTTGGAAAAATACATTCATTAATAGACTTCTTTTGTTTATTTTATACAAGATTTATTAGAGAGTCTAAGCACACATTTACAAAACTCGAAATCCTCGGCGGTAGTAACTCTAGACTCTAGAGTAACTACCGCCTATAAAATGTTTTCTTTGTATGTACATAATTGTGTTTTTTGTTTACTTTGTATTACATGTATGTAGTATGTACTTTTCTTTGTGTGCATGTAATTTTATTATTTTGAAATTATTTTTGTTTATTATACCTTTCTCCAATTATAAATATCCTTAGAAAAGATAGGTGGTACCCGCTGCCCTACAGATATTTTACAACACGCTCTAGGGTGAAAAAAGGTTGGGAACCCCTGCTATAGAGAATCTAGGTTTTTGTATGTTTTTATCAAAAACTTTTTGGTTTATTGAACTAAAATTTCATATCTAAAAGTTTAAGCTTAATATCAATTTATGTATAATTTTGTAAGCATCCGTCAACCGAAAGTGGCAGTTTACTCTTGTTCGATTTTTCTTCCACTATTTTTTTGACCACTTAAACATGTGGTCTTCACAAAAAAAATATAGTATAATTCTTGTATCAATGTGATGAAAATAAAAAAAATCGGATGTGACCAACCCATGACATTATCTATCGTAATAAAAATGTATGAAAATAAAAAAATCACTAAATTAAGTAGGATTTTTTCCTCTTAGAAAGCACTGTTCGACAAATGACGACTTTTAAAATGTTTCAGAAACGGGATATGACTTTTCTTATAGATCTATGCCCAGTGAACACGAATCTGGTAATAAAAAGTGTTGATTGGCTTGAGATTCGGAGATATATGTGTTTTTTAAATCGCGCGATTTTTCTATATCTTGGTGTTGTTCGGTCGATTTCTCAATTTCTGTTCAAAATGAATATTGGAATCTACAGTCGGGTATTTTATCTTTCATTTGTAGTACTTTTCAGCTTTCAAATCTCTCTAAGTAGTCGTTCAGTTCAAATCAAAAGTCAAAATTACGTATTTTCACTTGGGATTTTTTCCCACTGTTAATATTATATTATATTGAGTATTTTCTATTGAAATTTGTTTATTAGGTTAGTTTTCTGGCCACATTATTTTTTGATTTCGTTTAATAGGGTTAATTGGATGTGTGGTGAATTTTAAACCGGTAAAATTGTGAGGAAAAATTTGTGTGGGTATGTGGCGAACTCGTAAACCAGTATGGAGATTTCAAAAAAACAAATTTTAGAATGGCCAAAGTATATGTTGTGCCTTGACATATTTAATAAAATAAATACACGCGAACGAGGCGCACAACAAATCAGCGTTTAGTGGTCCATGTGGACTTAAACGTTTGACCAATTAGAGCAACGACGATACATTCTGACCAATGGGTGCATTTTAAGCATCCGCTATAGGGATGTGGCGTGAAAGCCGATCGTGTTGAGGAGACGCGGGGAAGTGGGGGGGGGCGTCTTACATGTGCTCCTGATATTGAGCGAGTTGGAACGACGTCAGCGTCAGATGCTCTGTGCGGGAGCGTACACACATACAAACATCAACGATACAAAATCATTTCGAACGGCTGAATGGGGGCACCTATATATTACCTTTTATATATATATATATATATATATATATATATATATATATATATATATATATATATATATATATATATATATATATATATATATATATATATATATATATATATATATATATATATATATATATGTATGTATATAACAACTTTATTTTAATTCGTGTATCAATTCCTTTCCGAAACCCGTTAAAATCAACGGGATCAACACTAGTGTATTATAATGTACGTATAAAGATAAGTGTATTGAATTGCTGTTATGTATCCGAAAGAGAGTCGTCTCCTACGGCAATATAAAACGCTTCGTAAATGAATATTGAAAACACTCGTTTTTTTTAATTTTTACCAATACGGACATTTTCAGTGTTATCGCGTTTTCTACGTCTTTCGTTCTTTTCACGTCGGTTAATTGTGCTCGGGTCGAAGTTACTTAAGAATAAGTAGAGTACTTGGCAAGCACGGAACCGAGGTCTCCAGATTTCCATTTTTTTTGCATTTCGAATCGAGATAACAAACGGGTGTGTCCGCGTGTACGGGGGCGATAGCGGAAGTAGATTTATGAGAGAAGAGAGAACGGAATCGGGTCCAACCCCCACGGGACCGAATTTGCGTGTTTTCGCCGGGGTTTCCCTCTATTACCGTTTTGTTTTTACGACTCCGACAGACCGACAGTACAAAAGCGAGATGAATTGAAAACAAACGAACCGTTTCGGCGAAGAAATCTCGACTGGTGTGGGCCCACAGGGGCGTGCAAAACTGTCGACGATAGAGGTATACACTTGGGACGCACCTCTACGTATCTACATTCCCTGAATTGTGTTGAAGTTAATACGGTTTGTAACTTTTTTAATAATACAAAAAAAAAGTAAAAACGTTCTATTCCAAACTTTTGATGGTGAATTTTATGATGTTTAATATTGGAATATTATACACGAGTGATGGGAATATTCAGTTTTTTTGTTATGTTTTGGTTTGTTGTATTGCGATCAGCACGGACAATTAATTTCACAGAAGCGACCTTTTTTGCGTAAAAATGTATTTCGTGGAATGGATGTGCAAACAAAGCCCTCTGTCGACATTAAAAAATAATTTTCATGACAGAACCAACAAGATGGGAAAATGTTTATAGTCACAATCTGTACAACACATCGTTTAAAAATAAATCGAACCTTTTGTGTGAGGCCAGTGGCGTAACATTTCATCCCGTCAATGTAACAGCTAGTGTTCCTTCTCGAGAATTATTTCTCGAGAAATTCTCGAAAAAAATGCCAAATTGAGAATTCCCAATTCTTAAACATTTTTATTATACAAAAATATTTTTTTGTCGAATATTTTCAAAAATTTTACAACCACTGCCCTTTATAAAACTACATTTGAAAGAGCGGGTTTATACCTAACTAGTGAATAGCCCGATGAAATATCATCGCATGGGTATAAAATTATTATATACCCGTATAAAACTAAAAAAAATCCGGAACCGGAACCGTTATTTTCGTACACTCTCATCGATAGTTTTCAATTCTTAAAGTTAACGTTAACAAAATGTTAATTAAAGTTAACAAAATGTAATATTTTCCGATTATACACAAATGGTCATTGACCTCGTAACGTTGAATATTATTATTACACATAACAAATTACGTGCATATACATATGATGTGTATTTACAACACGTATTCTGGGCGAGGATATGGCGTGCGACGCGAGCTCGTGAAGACATTGCGTTTGGATCGGAGGGTCCGAGGTTCGATTCCCGGCGCTAGCGGTGAATGAAATCAATTTTTTTCTCGAATATCGTCAAAATATAAATAATTTAAATTATAATTATAATTAAGTTGAAAATAAATACATAATAAAATGGTTCAAAACCTCGCTAAATGAAATTATTAAAATGACGTATTTTTATATGGCGAGAAGGAATATTTCAATTAATGTTTAAAAAAAAAAGACGAACTGAAAAATTGGATTTGGCGTGATGTCCGAGACCATTAGCTCAATTTAGACCCATATTCAGGCTATTTGGGGTGATCGGTTCGAGTCGCGACAAAGTCGTCTCGTCGAAAAATCAATTTATCGATTTTTATCGATTCGTTCATTATGTTCGGCGAGAGTTAGGACACACACACACACACACACACACACACACACACACACACACACACACACACCCACACACACACACACCCACACACACACACCCACACACACACACAGATTACCGTCTTTAAATATACATATGATGTGCATACTTCTTAGAAGGTTTTAAATAAGAGGTCTAAGAATTATGAAAAAATGTTTACAAATTTCTAACTTTCAATCGTGCCTTATCTTATATCCTTTTCTTATCATATTTTGACTACTTTCTGAATTGATCTTTTACTTATTTTGACCTTGAAATTGCAAACGTGTCAATCCCTCAATTATCCTCCGAATGCATTTACCGTAATTTTTGACCTGATTTTTTTATTACTATTTATTTCTATTACTCTACCCGGCTGGTGGTGTCATCTTTGCTTTGGTGAGTATACCTATAGAAACCTTACGGTTTCTAGGAAAGGAAAAAATCCCACTTACGATTTATTAAATTTGGTGATTTTTTTTATTTTCATCTCATTGATACAAAAATTATACTTGAATTTTTTCGTGAAGAACACAAATGTTTAAGGGGTTGAAAAAAATAGTGGAAGAAAAATTGAACAAGAGTAAACTGCCACTTCCGGTTGAGGGATGCTTACTAAATTTTATACATAACTTTTTTACTAATTTTTTTTTGAGAAAATACCTCGATTCTCAGAAGCAGGGTTTCCCAAACTATGTTCCGCAGAACACTGGTGTTCCGTGGAGCCTAAATAGATATTTCACAAAAATTTGGGCCGCATGTGATGATATATGTACGTATGTGATGATATAAAAGCGGCCCAAACCTCATAGTAATATATTTTTTTTATAATATAAAGACAAGGAAAAAAAGTTTATTTATTCCATTTTTATAAAAAGGGGTAACTTTGGTATGCGGGCCGAATTTTTCTAGTTACGCCACTGTACACGAAGCATTTTGGTTTGATTTCAGATTAAACATATAATATGAATTTTCAGATCAAGGATCCAGATTATGTTCTTGACATTTAATCGCATTTGAACTACGTTCTTTTCGTCCACCAAATACTATACGAATAGTGGTTTATTTAATATTCGAAAATGTCACAAATGATTTGAAAATGTGCATTTCATTTAATTTCGAGTTTTTTATTCAAAATTGGTTTTACTGTGAGATTATATTGTTGGTTGATGGTAGTCGATGCGATGAATTACATTAAATATGTACATGTGTATATTTCAAATGAATATTTCATTATTTCCGACTAACCCCAACATTGTACAAAAATACGATTTTATCGTGACACAATAATTCTATTGAAATTATGCATAAGTGCTAGCTTTATTTTCGTTTCCCCAAAACGTACACTACCATAATGAATATAAAGATTAGACGTATACGTGTGGGTAGTAAGAATGGTGAGTAACAAAGTTTGTGATAGAATAAATCACTTATTTGGCCCAGTGTGCGCATCTGACTCGGAAACAAAATGCGAGATTTATTTGGTTTATTGATTCTGCTTTAGATTTTTTCTCAAGAAAAATGTCTTACGAGCTATTTAATACGAAATATTTTTAAATTGTTTTGAACAAGTGGGACCGTCTGACTTGTTACAGTCATGTCGCTTTATCCTATTAGAAATCCACAGAAAACAAGGAAAATTCAACGATACCATGTAAATGTACGCGAAGCGATCTCTTATATACAGTAAATCCATACATATGTATATATTCGGAGATTTCCCACTATCCCACTTCCGGTTTATAGAATTTAATGATTTTTTTTTATTTTCATCACATTGATACAAGAATTATAAAAAAATAGGACACCTATAAGGGTAGGTACCGTTTCCGGTCAACTTAAAAATTTGAAAAAAATTTACTTTGTATCGATAAAAATTTTATCGATACAAAGTTAAATTTCGATTAAAAATTTAACTTTGTATCGATAAAAGACACACATTTTTTCTAGATCATGAAAACGGGATCAGTGGCCGATTCTGAGTTCCAATCAGTCAAAATCTCGAGTTCGAATTTTCGTATGATCACAAAACTTTATCTATTGCTACTACGTACATAGATAAAGTAATAACCTATAGCTTGGGAACATCATCTACAAGGTAATCTTTATATTTTAAATATGAGAATATCAAATTTATAAAATATTCCATATATAATATTATAAATTATAATTTAATTTTTTAACAATTCACCATATATTCGCAATAGTAATAAGAAGAGGTTAGTAAAAAGCAGACTCAACTAGTAATCTATTAACTAGACGCTTGTTACTTTTATTTTAGAAAAGAAAAATGTGATCAACAGATATAGACAGTACTTTAACATTAAATAATTACTTTATATTTGGTGCATTTCACAGGAGTTGTTAAAGTGTAAAGAATTAATTAGGCCACTAGAAATAATGTACAATGAATTATAATTGAAATGCATATAGCTTGTGGGTATAAAGGGGAAAAGAAAACCTAAAACAGAATTTAAAAACTATCTACTATGTATGAATACAGTTCCATTGTATTTTTGTGTAATTATGGAATGTTTTGATTGTTATAATTATGTAAATCATAGTTTGTAAATACATATAAAAAATTTTAAATAAATCATTTATAAAATTTCATTATTACTCTAATATGTGTTGCATATGTAGAGCCAGAATATTAAATTACAGAAAACACAAATATCGGAAGGCAAAGATCGAAAATCGAAAGATCTTAAGTCGAAAGATAAAAAAAAGGGTGCATGGTAAACGGTACATACTCACTTAATTTGCGCGAGCAGGGTACAACAGGAACAAGAGGAATAGGCTTTTCCTCCCGTATTTTGCGTGCGCATATTAATACGGGAGGAAAAGCTTTTTCCTCTTGTTCCTGTTGTATCCTGCTCGCGCAAATTAAGTGAGTATGTACCGTTTATCATGCACCCTTTTTTTGATCTTTCGAATTAAGATCTTTCGATTTTCGATCTTTGCCTTCCGATATTTGGGTTTTCTGTAATTTAACATTCTGGCTCGTCACGGAGACCGGTAGAGAGGATGGGTATGGATAATTACTTTTTAAATAAATTTTAATGAACGTGTTTGTACTAAGTAATTATTTTTTGTTTGTTGCAATAATACCTCCATGTTTTTAGCATTAGTGCACCGTACGTGAGGCAAAATCCGATTTCTCTAAGCCAGACACGTGCTGTGCACGTGTACACCGTTGGACGAGGATACATCACTATGTTGGTGCAGTAGATGAGAAGTGCACCGAGTGCAATGACGCGCAACAGTACGGGACTTGCTGCTCGAACCACCTGTAAATATAAAAAAATAACAGTTCAGTATATATGTATGTACCTATAGTTTCGAAAAATGACGTATTTGAAGTTTCTAAAGTCTATGCTCGATAAATATTTTATATCAGATCAAAATCTTGATATAATCTAATATATAATTTCGAAAGAGACTTTGTATGTACATATATAAGTAACTTTGGTTGGGAATATGACGACGATTCGATTTTTACATACCTCTTATTACTTTATCTACATATTAACATATGTCGGTAGTAACAATAGATGAAGTTTTGTGATCATGCGAAAATTCGAACTCGAGATTTTGACTGATTCGAACTCAAAATCGATCAATGATCATGTTTTCATGGTCTAGAAAAAATGTGTGTGTGTGCGTCTGTGTAGAACTTTTGTCTTGTGCAAGTTTCCATACATTTGCGCTCAATTTGTATATAAAATGCTGTTATAACTATTAGTATTTCATAATGCTGCCGGAATGTGTGAATGTGTCTGTACGGTTCAATATCGAATTTCGTTTTGTGACCTTCTTATATTCCTCAAATTTATAGATAAAGTCATGGGATGGTCACATCCGAATTTTTACTTTATCTCTGTTTTTTTTTTTCGATTCAAATAAATTTAATGAAAAAACAAATGAATATTTACTATTAGATTTGCTAAGCTTAAGCTGTTTATATTACAAATACTGAGCGAAGCCGGGTAAAACAACTAGTATTTTATATAATAAAGTGGTAAATTGAATAGAGTGATGAAAAAAGTAATTAATTGCTGTAAATATAATATTTGTTGTTTGGGTATAAATGTGGGTAGTTGGTCTGTGTGCTTAACTAGCAAATATCGATCTTGAAAATCCCTTGGAAAAGTGGAAAAGCTTATCAAAATTAATCCGTCTAGGATCAAATCCCTGTCCAACGCCGTAATCCGTAATGCAACCTTAAGGACATCGGGGAATATTTTTCAAGTAGCTGGATGTTATTTAACCAGAGGGATGGAGAGAAAGAGAGAGATGAAGAGTAGGCACTTTTCGTTTCATAGGAGAGAAAGAAAGTCTTTATTAAACGGGGGCGACAAACGTGTTAAGTGACATTTACTAAAATTGAATAAATTCCTCTGCTAATACCAAGAATTTCTACCATATTGTTAATTTGTCTAGCAATTCTGAATTGTAATTCATGATTCTGTGTTACTTCATACACACACACACACACACACACACATATATATATATATATATATATATATATATATATATATATATATATATATATATATATATATATTTATATATATATATATATATATATATATATATATATATATATATATATATATATATACATATATATATAAATATGTGTATATATGTATATGCATTACTTTATCATTATTATTTTTTGATAATATATTATTGTATATACATATGCTGTAATCTGTTAGAGCCTCTTCAGTTTATTTTTTACCTTATTCTGGGTTCTGGTAATTATCCTGAAAAATGGAAATTATCTAGAGTCATTCCCAATCATAAAAGTGGCTCTAAAAATGAGGTTGAAAATTACAGACCTATTGCTATCATCTCGGCTATTCCCAAAATTTTCGATAATATCCTTCACCGTTTGATTCTTTTGCAGTTCAAAAGATTGTTGTGTGATGAGCAGCATGGTTTTTCACCATGTCGTTCCACTACCACTAATCTTGCCTGCTTTTCATATTATACCATGTCTAAAGTTGACCGTGGACAACAAGTTGATGTAGCCTACTTTGACTTTCGAAAAGCATTTGATCTTGTCAATAATGACGCTCTTATGATCAGATTAGCTGAAGTGGGCTTTTCTCCACGTCTTCTTAAACTCTTTGCTTCTTATCTTAGTGATAGGAAGCAATTTGTTAGATATCGTATTTATGAATCTCCTTCATTTTTTACGCGATCTGGTGTAACTCAGGGGTCCACCTTAGGCCCTTTACTATTTACAATAGTCATTAATAACCTCCCTAAAGTACTACGCAATGCTTCATGTCTCTTGTTTGCAGACGACGTTAAACTATTCTTTGCTGTTAAGGATGAGAGGCAAGCCTCTCTCCTTCAAGCTGATATTAACGCTGTTTTAGAGTTCAGTTCCAGTTTAGGGCTTGAACTGAATACTAGTAAATGTGCCATTATGAGTTATGGACGTGTGAATTTGCTCTATTGTCACGGATATTCCATTGGATCCGTATTGTTGAAGCGCGTGGAATCAATGGTCGACTTGGGTATCACTTTTGATCTTCAATTCACCTTTCACAACCACATCAAGACAATCGCTGACGTTTCCTTTCGTCGACTTGGATTTGTCTTGAGATATGCTAGATTATTCTCCAACCCCTTGTCTTCTCGCTTGCTTTTCAACTCGCTTGTTAGAAGTAAGCTAGAGTATAATGCAATTGTGTGGAATCCGCGTGAAGCAAACTACTCTCTTATTATAGAAAAAGTGCAAAAAGCATTTCTTCGTTTTCTTTATAAGAAAGAGTATGGGTACTACCCATATCTCTATCCTACTCCTTTCCTTTTAGGCATGCTTGGGTATAATTCCCTTGAACTTCGGAAAAACTTCTCGTTAATTCGTTTCGTTCTCCAGCTATTGCGTGGTAATACGTCATGCCCGTTGTTGCTGGAACAGTTGGGACTTTATGTCCCTAATAATTATGTGCGTGGTAGACATCATCATTTGATGGTTGTACCTGCTGCTCGCACAGTTCTTTTTCGAATGGCTCCTATTCCAAGAGCTATTCGACTTCTCAATGAAATCGTTGCTGCTGTCCCTGAATGTGATATTTTCCACCTTGGGGAGCGTAGATTATCGGATATTATTTTAACATAATTATCTGGTAACCTGCGCTCATCATTACTTTCTTAATTTGAATGTGATGAATGAGTGGAATCTTAATCTACTCTCTTCCATTTGGGCCTCGCTGTGATTTTATTTTTTTTTATATTTTGTTTTATTTTATTTTACTTTTTCTTTCTCCTTTGTATATTTTTATATACTATTTTAATTTTGTTCAGTGTAAACAAAAAATGGGATTTATGGATTTTATTTTTAATTTTTACACTTTTGTTATTTTTTTTCTCTCTGAATGATGTATTATTTTCCTTTTGTTATTTTTTTTTTATTATTTTATTTTACCATGTTATCTGCTTTTGCTTTTTTCCTTTATTTACAGTTTACTTGTTTTTATATATTTTTCAAATGTAGGCCATTGTGGCACATTAGGTTCTTCCTGTAATGCCACAATGGTCCAAAACTATTAAATAAATAAATAAATAAATAAATAAATGTACATATGGACATATGCATGGTGTGTGTGTGTGTGTGTAATACCTTCATCTTCATGATGTAAAAGGCTTTCACGAAAGCTATAAATGTGAATTGTCATATTCGTATTCTCATTGGTTTTCGACAGCATTTATTCGTGCACTTAACAGCCCATTTTACTACATTGGGGGAAAATTTGATGGAATTCTATCTATGTACAGTATTTTTTTATGCGTGAAAAAATATTTTTATGACCTATAAGCTACGTGATTATGATTTTCGAGTTGGCCGTCCTCATATCGTAAAGTTGTTCAATTTTTTCTGACATCCAAAAATGATAATTTCTGTTGCGAAACGGCACTTTTACGACACAGGACTCTATCTCTCAGCGAAAACTTTCACAGCGTTTTCGGACCGGACAGCTCATATAAATAAGCCTCAAGAACCTAATAAACACTCAGCGCCCGCTTTGAAACTATTGAATTATACATCAGGAGTCGCTTAATGAGAGCAGAAGACCCAGAATTTAATGTCGAGCCGTCTTAGAAAACCGAGGCAGGGTCGGTCTGCAAAAGTGGTCAATGGAATGGACTTTAAAACGAACACTGTTGCTACTGGTTCTTATTAGGGAAGGGTACCTAAATAGAGAAGGTTAAGTTTCGTAGGTTAATTACTGGGAAAACAATATTTTACATTGCAACCGAATTTTCCGCATGTCGCACGGCGAGCTGAGAGCTATTTTTACTAACCTCTTATTGGAATTTTAGCATGATACTTAGCTGACAAAAAATTATACAAGTTGAAATGTGAGTTTATGTTAAACTTTTCAATTGTTTTTTTTTTTTTAATAAATCTAGAGGTTTTTATTAACGTTAATGACGCTTGACAAATGCTCAGTTGCGTTTCGGCACGTCACTCGCTCTTAACTTTATCGTTAAAAAAGCAATTACTCAATCGTATTTCAGCGACCTTTTTCTCTTTCCTTGTACCGAAGAAAATTTCGTTCCGCATAAAAGATTCCATTAATCAAGTTTAATCTACTAAATGAAATGCTTTTAAAAGGCTTCCTTCGAAAAAAAAAGCAACACTGTCCAATATTTTCAGACTTTCAGTATCCATTTGAGTCGTCTATAAAGAACTGTGGTGAGGCACTTTAAAAAGCACTCCAAAATATCAATTACACATTTTCGACTAATTTGAGAAATTTAACTTTAAAAAGAAAGAGAAAAATCATTTTCAAATTAATACAATAAATATAATATATTTCACACTATTATTTTGAATGCATAAAATTTTCTAAAAAGGGCAAAATCATCTTATGTATACATATACGTAGTTAAATGACTTATTTTTGTTATCATCTTCGAAACATCTTCGAAAAATAAATTGAATTATTTTTGTCAATAAGTTTTTTTCAAAAAAATTAAGGATTTTCATTAGCTAAGGGCTTAATTAATTAATATTAATCAAAAAATATTTTAATTTAATTTAAAAGTCGTATTTAATTTTTTTTTAATGAAATGAAATTTTGAAGAAACGAGAAACCTTTTGAAGTTGAATTCACCAGTGTTTTTTTTTTAATAATTAAAACCATTTTTTCAACATAACGCATGGCTAAATTTAATAACAGAGTGAAGCCAATAAAAGCTTGAAAAAAAACCTGCGCTCATCATTACTTTCTTAATTTGAATGTGATGAATGAGTGGAATCTTAATCTACTCTCTTCCATTTGGGCCTCGCTGTGATTTTATTTTTTATTCATATTTTGTTTTATTTTATTTTACTTTTTCTTTCTCCTTTGTACATTTTTATATACTATTTTAATTTTTTTCAGTGTAAACAAAGAATGGGATTTATGGATTTTATTTTTGATTTTTACCCTTGTTATTTATTTTTTTTTCCTCTCTGAATGATGTATTATTTTCCTTTTGTTACTTTTTTTTTATTATTTTATTTTACCATGTTTTCTGCTTTTGCTTTTAAAATCACCATAATTATTATACACATTAAATATCAAGATAATATAAATTATTTAATGAAATAATGTTTTAAAAACAATACTACTTCCGGTTTACGAATTCTGACGAAAACCTAATCAACTCTAAGTTAGTACATAAAGAATACAAATATAAATTTTTAGCTTGATACGTTCAGGGGTGAGGAAAAAACGTGGTCACAACATTTTTGACCTTTCTAAGAGGAAAAAATCCCACTTCCGGTTTATTAAATTTAGTGATTTTTTTTATTTTCATCAAATTGATACAAGACTTATACTTCAATTTTTCGTGAAGAGCACACATGTTTAAAGGGTCGAAAAAAATAGTGGAAGAAAAATCCAACAAGAGTAAACTACCACTTCCGGTTAACAAATTTTATAAATAACATGGTATTAAACTTTTTGTTTTTTTTTATGACAACACATACCAGGAAGGCATTACAGGCAACCCCAATGCGCCTTCCTGGCCAATTAGAAATATTGCAGCATTTTTCATTATATAAGTAACTGAATTACGAGACACTGAAAAACTCGCGAATCAATGAGACATCTATCAAATCGTACACAAACTTATTTATTGCACATTAATCAAACAAAAATTATCGGTGACATATTGTATATATAGGAAGGATTTTGGCCAATTTTTACCGAGAACCGTTTCAACAATGAAATCAGAGAAAATTGGAAAACTCTGATAGGAAACGATCAACCTGGAGTGAAACCAAAAAGTTTCTGAAAAAAACATAAAAAACCTCGATTCTCTGTAGTAAAAGTACTACTTCCGTCTTAGGAAAAAACTATTTAAAAAATATTGGGGTATAAAATAAACAATTTCTATTACATGTAAAAAGTTTTTAATCCGATTAAAGTAGTGGTTTGGCAGATAATTGAATTAAAAAATTAAAAAAAGGACACCTATAGGTGTCCTTTTAAAAGGGAATGGAACGGAACGGGGGAACGGAAATGGTACCTACCCTTATAAGGGGAGGTACCATTTCCGGTCAATTTTACGTCGTATCAATAAAAAATTTACGTCGTATCGATAAAAATTTCAGTAGTCGATACTACGTTTCAGTTCAATAGGACTAACGGTGTTTAAAAAATCCCCAAAATATACAGACACAGACATTTTTTCTAGATCATGAAAACGTGACCAATGATCGATTCTGAGTCCGAAGCAGGCAAAATCTTCGAATTCGAAAGAGTTCGAATTTTCGCATGATCACAAAACTTCATCTATTGTTACTACGTACATAGATAAAGTAAAAAGTATATACATATATAAATATATAATATAAATATATATTTAAATAAAATTTACTAATAGTTAAAAAATAAATATTAAATAAAATAAAAAGAAAATTTAAACAATATATCGATAAAAAAATGTATGAAAATATAAACAATAAATATAAAAAAAATTCGCGCCCCCCCCCATTGCCGGGTCTGCGGCCGTGATAGTTACGCCACTGATGCATGAAATTTATTATCGTCTTCGACAGAATGTAGTTGGAAAATGTGGAAACCACACCAACTATGCGGACGACATGATACTTTTAGCGCTTTTTCCGTCCGCATTGAATCAATTTCTGGAAGTTTGCTCATGTTATGCTGCAGAACATAATATGCGGTATAATACTAGTAAATCGATGGTCTTGATTTTCGTTTTCATTTCGTTAGTAACATCTTGAAACCGTGCGGGAAGTCTAGTACTTGGGACACCTGCTGACGAAGAATTTCTCTAATGATCGTGACATCGAAAAGAGAGTAATTTGTGTAAGGGCAAATATGCTTGCAAGATGGTTTTTCCACTCCAGTATAGAAGTTGAGAAACAATGTACTGGCCTCTACATACATATACTGGAGAACTATGGACGATTTAAAAGCGGGACAATGAAGAGGATAAAAGATAACAATTGCTGCCGTGCTTTTTCGGGCTACCAAGGGGTTGCAGTGCGTCGCAGATGTTCATAGAGGGGCACGTACCTCACTTTGAGGCCATTCTCAGGATGAGAGCGGCCTCCCCCACGTCGTTGTATAAATTGGTTGTCTAATTGTATTCTTGCTGTCGCGTCTTCATATTTGCGCTCTTCACTGTATGTCAGGTGGATGGAACTACTCCACCGACCGCCTTAAATATACATTAAATTGATTAATTACTATTATTATTATTATTACTAATATATCATTATACAGAATGATTTTATTTGATTGAATACGTTTTAGGAAAAAAAATACATAAGACTTTGGACTAAGATATGTGTGGGTCAAAATGTTCTAAATTATATGAGCTATCAACCCTTTAAGGCTTTGCACTTAGCTTCATAACACTCCGTATAAGCTATATTTATTATCTAAATATTATTTATATGGACGATGGGGATTGCACTGTTACTCCTATCGTGTGGAATAAAAAATATTATTATTATTAAAAAGATAATATTATATAGTGTGTCATAACAAAACAAAGCAGTATTTTTAAATGATGTTTGATTTTATTTCCATAAGTAGAAAGTTTGCTATTTACTGTGGTAAGACTTAAACAAATTTTCCGTTTAAAATACATTTTAAATTAATACTAACTCATGAAAAAACGAATAAGTATTTATTTTATATGAAGCAATTATAGATATTTTCACATATTTGTTTTCAATTTCATAGTATTTAATTTTTTTATATCGCAATGTTTACGTAAAATGTACGATTTCCAGATAATTGTGCTATTTGAGAAGAGTGTGGTTGAGTGAAAAGCTTTCATTTGTGGTAAAGCAAACATACATTTGAAAGATGAGGCACATAGTTTCACTTTGTAGTATAATAATTAAATATACAACTCATAATTTGATAGGGCAACAACAAAGGATTTAATTCGGTTTGTTAATTTGTAAACGCGTGTCACGCGAGTAAATTCAATGTTATCGAATCTTAAGTTATTTTGACAACAAAGGCACATATATTATAACGAAATTAACGAATGTAAAAAAATACGCAAGTTTCGTAGGTGTAACGATAATGGCCTGAAAATTCATTTAGAATTAGACATACGCGGATAGAGCAAACTAGGTTCTGGCGCGGCTCATTAGGAACCGACACCGAAATGAAACTTTCGGCCCTGGGCGTCACATCCGCACCCCAATTGCTCCAGAAAATACCCTTAGATGGAAAAGCACCACCTGGGAAATAAATTTAGCTAAAAAGTTACCTCCACCTACTGCTGTAAAGTCCCCGTGGGGAGTGTGGGAGTTGCTCGTAACGGCCCGGGAGAATCTCGTTCGCGCGTTCCCTCTAACTCACGCACATTAGGAATTAGGAATAATCGCGATTCCAAGTAAACGCTAGTCTTGTGATGAATGTTATACTCTTGCCAACCCAATCTGTGGAGTGGGGTACAAAGGCAGGGTTTTTAGACTGAAAACAACCCGTCACAGTATTTGATGGTGAATTTTCCTTAAAAACTTCTCACATGATAATACTGACAGCGAAAATTTTATCGGTTTTCACATAATGTTCATATAATTGTAACACTAAAAAAATATATACAAGAATAAATAAAGAATTCTCAGCTATATGTAAATACATAAAAGTGCGTTGAAAAATAAGAGAAGTTTTAAAAAAAATAGCATTTCCGAGTCTTTAGGCGCTGTCGCTACGCCACTGGCTAGAGTGAAAAATGAAAGATCCCAAGACAAACAAATGGAAACCATTGCATCGTACAGGTTACAGAAACTGCCATTAGTCGTATTATTCATAATAATAATATTGGCACGATGAAGTGAAAAAACATTTTTTCGTTGCGAAACCATCTTGATTTGATGGGGCTTAGAGAATTTCGGCGATAGCATAATTATAAAAATTAATAAGCATCAGCTCTCCCGGCTCCCCTTGTATCTCTGCATTCAGCCTTATTTTGCCGAAAATTATAATTTAGCGCCTCTGAAGATATTAATTAGAGCCGGGTTCTAATTAGAAGGGATTGGCGTGTTCTTTGCCGCGAACGCGCATAAAAAAATATTAGCTTATCCTTGCTTTCATCGCTTTTAGCGAAATTTTAATTGATACCACAATAAATTTTATTAGACACCGTTAAAATTAAAAATTGTGAAAGTAATTCGAAATTTGGAATTAATTCGTTAGTATGTTAAACTAATTCGCCTAGCGATCGTTTATTGTAAATATCGGGCATTAATAAAATGTGGAATTTAATACGAGAATATAATATTTTGTAATGAGAAATATAATATTTTGTTATGAGAAATATAATATTTTGATTTTTCAACTAATTATTTAATAACGTTTATATTTCTATTTTGCTAGCCAAACAATGTACATATGTATGTATTTATGTATTGTATTGATTTGAAAGACTCTTGGAAATGCTAAACCACAATTAACGATATAAAATTTCGTATTCGGGAATATTATTTACACGAATATTACATAAGAACAAAATCAATGTTGCAGACATAATATTATTTTTACATTTGAATATTATTATTTTGTTAAAAATACGTACAATATTACTTAATTGTTTATGCTTCAAGGTAAATACATTAAATAGCAATGAGATAAAAAAATTAAGAACATAAAATATAATTTTCAAAAATTATACAAATATTTTTTTTTCTTTTAGCTAAATACTTATTTTGTAATTCTGCAATGTTTGCAAGGATTAATCGTTATTACCACACGTCATTTTGAAATTCGTTTATAAATCATTTTTAAATTTTTTTTTTTTTATTTTATGTAAAACTTTGAGAGTTTTTGTTTAAAAGACTAACTTTGATGTAATTTTTGTTAGTTCGTGGGCGTCAAACCTGAAAGAAAATTTGAGTTGTGTTGTCGTAGCTAAATAAACCGCGTATTAAAGATTTATAAGTTGTGCAGGCGACCAACGTCTGTTGCCTAAATTCGCAGGACGTTAAGGGCGAAACAAGCACAAACACAACCAGAAACCTTGGATTGCCCCATATAAAGGTATGAAATAGACTTTGGGGGCGTGCTTAAGTGTCAATTTCTCTCGTCACGAAGTGAAATAAAAATGAAACACGCCATTCCTTTTTAGTTCAATCCGAGAGTAGCATATCCACATCTTTCTGTTCATAAATTCACGATGAAATATTTGTGTGAGGGAATATTTTTATTGAAAAATAGCTACACATAAGCGTATTGTTCAATAAAATAAAAGTCAGTGTAATATTTGACGTAATGAAACAACTGAAAATGGGCAAGCGAGGGTTTCGGTCGACTGCGCTGTAGCCTGGAAGGAAAAGCCTCCCTCGCCGCTTTTCCGACGGGTGAATCTCATTTTCCAAGCCGCGTTTCATAATTTGATGTTTGATACGTTAGAGTAATGTAACGTTTCATAATTTACCATATATTATCATAATCCGTCGGCCATGAAACAAATATGAAACAAAGTTGCAGCGTGTCGTCTGACAGACCGATAACTATACATCATATTATACCTATGTATGTAGATAATTATAACTGAAAATAATTTGATGTTGAAAATTTTATTAACATACCATATATAATTTTAAAGAATATGGTATTTTATTGATATACCATACCTTTTTAAAGAATGAAAATTGTAACTGTTGAAAAACGTTTCAGAACGTCGTTTCAAGAAAATTTGATATTTCGCCTGATATTAATGACAGTTAATGGATCGTTCTAACTATAGCTGAATGAATCGAAAGATGGCATAAGTTGAAAGAAAAAATTTTGATCGTCTCGAGTATTTATGTATATATAGATTTTGATTAAATCAAGATCCATATCCTGCAAAATTTTGACGATTTATACGACTTATTGTCAGAATTTTTAACATCCCAACTATAATCGTTGCTCCATTTCTAAAATCTATCCTATTCCTATTCAAATAACGGAGGAACTATTGGTGTATAAATAGATAGGAATAATATTTCTTTGGATTTTTAGAAGAATAATATTTCTTTGGATGATGTGATCACTCTTATTTTTCTGAGGAATACTTGGCCTTGAACACAAAGTTCATTTCGAAAGAATCTCATTTGTTCTGCGAAAGAGAGCAGTAGAGAACTCAATTCATATGAAAATGAATCATCCCACAATATTTTCATCAGCCGTCACGATATACAAAAAAAAAAGTTGTATAATAATACTTTCGGGTTTCATTGTGAAAATGATAATTTTTGGTAAACGTCGATACTACATTTCCCGAGATGAATACGAAAATATGTATGACTTAGCAGCTACAGTTATGTATATTATAAAGGTATTATGTGTGCCTATACTACATATCATATATATATATATATATATATATATATATATATATATATATATATATATATATATATATATATATATATATATATATATATATATTATATATGTATATACGTATGTATCAAGCAACATTTCAACAACCCGAAGCTTTAAATTAAGCAAAGACATCAATATGAGCAATTTACGCTTTTTGTTTTGAAATATGGCACATATTTCATATCAAATTTGCCAATATTTTAATTGAATGTAATAAAATTAGCATAAATGGCCTATAAGGAAAATATTGTAAATTCAATATACACGTATGACGATTTTTTATTGGGGATTTTGGGAAAGTCATAAACGAAAATATATCAGACACATTAAAAGGTGTGAAATAAATTCGAACAACGCCATTGTGCGATCCTATTTACGAGAGATTTGCTCCCCCTTTTAATTCGAAGCGACGATTTATTTTGAGTGGTCAAAGCTGAACTCACGTTTTACATACGCGCGATTATTCTCACTCTTTTTTATTACAATGAAATAAAAAGGATTGGCCGCAAATTTTCGGCCATTAAAATACGTAAGTGTCCTCTGCCTAGCAGATGTAAGGGTCTCGCCTGATTTATGGCGTATGGTGGGAATTTCGTGTTTGGAGGGGTAGGGAAATCACGGTGAAAGGTCTACATTTCACAGCGCGAAAAAGCATTATGACAGGAACATTATATAATATTGTAACGTACGCCGCGGATTAAGCGAATAGAATCCCAGAGACTGTGACCGTTCAAAGATTATCTGTAACGGATATCTGTTAACGGATTAACTAAATGCATACCGTGCGACTGGTATAAGTGGGTTTTAAGGATTAGCGACAAGCTAAGTGCATGAAACAATGATTGAACTTCTCATACCGTGGGAATACATATCCGAATACGTGACTATAGAGTAGGTAAACAGATTAGGCGTCCTGAGAGACCGTGAGACCGGTGTAAGTGGTTTTAGGGATTAGCGACAAGCTAAGTGCATGAAAGCTAAACAATGATTGCACTTCTCATACCGTGGGAATACATATCCGAATACGTGACTATACAGTAGGTAAACAGATTAGACGTCCTGAGAGATCTACCCCTTATAAGGCGGTACGTAGGCGATATCATGTCATTCTGAACTTAGCAGTGACACTGCGTGTATCTCCTTAATCATCAATAAATGCTGTGAAACGACTGTTGGCCTGTTACTTGGATCCTCCACCCACCCCTACGCAACAATATGTTATACTGAATCAAAAACAAGAGCGAAATGTAATGCTGCTTATTTTTGCAGATGTATCATAGATGTATTTTTCGTACATACATTTTAGAGTACATACTTATACATATGAATGTATGCATGTATGTGTGTATGTGCATTTCAGTGGGCGTCATTTGGTTGAATTCGCTTAGTCAATATGTATATTTTCTATTGTGGTTGTAGATTACATTTTAATATCACGACTCACTCATAGATTAGTGCGATTTTTCGTAAACCTTTTAAATTTTTAAACAAATTGCGATATTTTAGGGTTGTGCTACAGTTTAAGTTTTTATTTAATTTAATTTAATCTAAATCATTTATTTAATGAAAGAAAACTGGGTATACATAATTCTGTATATTAGATTATATGTTTTATATATTTCTCGTATTTCAACTCCAATAAATTATAAAAATAAAACAAAAAACGGATTTGAGAGAAATTTTATGTATATTTGAAGCAGAACAACTACATACATATGTAGGTAGATATAAAAAAATTAATGGAAATTATGTGAAATGAAAAAAATGAAAAAACTGAAAAAATGAAAAAAATGAAAAAAAATGAAAAAACCTGAAAAAAACTGAAAAAACTGAAAAATATGAAAAAAAATGAAAAATATGAAATAGATGAAAAATATGAAAAAAATGAAAAAAAAAATTGTTCCCATACTGGTTGATGGTTGATCGTCCGTCACATATATACAAATATACAAATATATATTTAGCGACAGTCCGTTTTTATATATAGTATTTATTTTCATTTCGGCATTTTACTGTTTTACACATAAAGCATTTAAAATCAATTTTATTAAATTTTGTTTGAAAAAGTACACATCTACATATCTCCTGTTTATGTATATGTATGTATGTATAATGCGTTACAGTCAACGTGATAAACTGATTATAATTGTAAATTTTAATCGGTTAACGTGACTAATTAGGTTTTGATGGGTATGTGTAAGTCAGGTTGGGTTATATATATTTATATGTATGTATATATATATATATATATATATATATATATATATATATATATATATATATATATATATATATATATATACAGAATTTACACGTTCTATGCACGTTCTATGCAAAACTATACGAGAGCGACAACGGCCAATCCCCCGCTCTGGAATCGACAAACGGCCAAAGGGTTCCTGCAGTATTGCCTAGCGAAGTAGAGGCCGCGCTAAAAACTGCAAAGAACGGTAAAACCCCAGGGGAAGATAATATTCCCATTGACTTACTAAAATGTGGCGGCTCCCCCCTAAATAATATCTTAGCTAGGCTTTTCAGCAAATGCATCCAGAACCAAGCTATACCAGAAGGATGGAATAACGCAACTATCATCTTAATACACAAAAAAGGTGATAAAAGCGATATCAAGAACTACCGACCCATTAGTTTACTTTCAGCGGTCTACAAGCTCTTCACGAAGGTTATTACAGAAAGGCTGAAGAATATCCTCGACGAGAACCAACCTATAGAACAGGCAGGATTTAGGGCAAATTTCAGTACAATGGACCACCTCCAAGTAGTTGGCGAACTAATCGAACGCGCCAACGAATATCAACGGCCATTGTGCCTAGGTTTCGTCGATTATGAGAAAGCCTTCGATACAGTGAGCCACAATGCAGTACTTAACGCTCTACAAACACAGGGAGTACCGGAACCCTATGTGGGGCTGTTAGCTGCAATATATAAGAATGCCACAGCTTCGGTTAAAATTTTTTCAGGTACAGATAGATTTAGCATAAGAAAAGGAGTAAGACAAGGAGATATAATCTCGCCCAAGTTATTCAATGCGGTGCTTGAGGGAGTTTTCAGGAACTTGGAATGGGACAAAGCCGGAGTAAGCATCAACGGTCGCTTCTTGAGTCACCTTCGGTTCGCAGACGATATAGTTTTAATAGCTCGTGATTCAGCTGACCTACTTAACAGACTAACACAGCTGGACAGGGAAAGTAGAAAAGTAGGATTAAAAATTAACGTAGATAAGACCAAACTAATGTTCAATAGGTATTGCATGCCTGATAGCATCCCATTAGATGATAAACCAGTAGAAGTAGTAAATAATTATTTATATTTAGGTCAAATAATTGACATACTACATAAAATCCAATGCACTCAAAGAAGTATGGAGCGCTGTATGCTTGGCATAACGAGAAAAGACAGAAAGCGGAACACGTGGGTGAGAAGTATGACAAGAGTAGTGGACATAGTGGATAGAGTGAAGAGATTGAAATGGCAATGGGCGGGTCACGTAGCTAGGAGGATGGACGAAAGGTGGACAAAAGAATTGCTTGAATGGTACCCGAGAGAATGCAAAAGGGTAAAAGGAAGACCGCAAGGAAGATGGGTGAACGAAATTAGGAAAATGTGCGGGGTGAGATGGATGAGTGTTGCGCAAAACAGAGACGGGTGGAAGCGTGTTGGAGAGGCCTTCATCCAGCAGTGGATGGCGAGTGGCTGTAAATGATGATGATGATGATGGTGAAGGCAATATATATATATATATATATATATATATATATATATATATATATATATATATATATATATATATATATATATATATATATATATATATATATATATATATATATATATATATATATATATATATATTGCCTTCACCCTCGGCACCCCCCTGAGCCTTTGCCTTCTAGGGCTTCACCCTTGGTGCCCCCCCTGAATCGTTTGTTCGATGACGGTTGCGCCCCATAAGGCTGCGCCCCCAGTGGCACCCCCGGCGGGCTCCCACGGGGCTGCACCCCTGCGGGGACTTTCAATCGTTTGAACCCAAAAATTTGAATCGGCGCCTATGAATCGAAAAAAAAAAATGAATCATTTGTTCGATGATGTCACGGATCTACGAACGAACGAACAACGAACAACCAACTAACCACGAACAACCAAGGATACATATATGCAAAGTCTTTTTCCAAATTACATATTAGATACAAATATATAAAGCTCATACACCTTTTTCTTTACGAGGTTTTGAACATTTATTTTTTCCGATCGAAAAGCTCCAGACAGACTGAACCACAGATTAACGACATGTGTACGTTATCCGTGCGCACTGCTCGCACTTACACTAAGCGAAATCTACCCGAAGTCCCGACATACCTACCCTGTATACGTTCTGTGCTTCTGATACTTTAGTTCTGAATTTTTCCTTATTAAATTATTAAAAACTCGCCAGAAAGATCCAACTCAATTTTAATAATTACCATTTTAATAATTGCATCTGTGCACATCGAAAGGTTACTCATCATTTGATGTGCAATGATGCAAAGTCGAGAATTGCGTTTAAAGCAGCCATCCAGTTAATATGTGGTTCTATCGGTCTGGCGCTTTTCGATCGTTTGCACCAAACCCATTTGTATAATAAGGATTATTTATATTATTGGTAGAATTACATATGTACTTATACTATTGATTTTTTTTTAATTTTTCCAGTGAGCTGTTTCCTATTCTGTAAACGAAAATCAAATTGTACTTTACATATATTGAGATATTAGCAATTTATTCACTTCGTGTATTTTTGTCGTAACTCGTGCGAATTTCGGAAGCACGCGTGTTGTTTGGGTGATTTTTGAAAAGTGCGAGCTTTCGTATTATTTTTTTCGCCGATAGCCAAAACCGCAACAAAGCCGTTTTTAAATTTTTTTTTGCTATTTCGGTGCTTCTAGCAGGTACGAAAAAGTTAGGCAAGAAGAATCATATAATTATTCTCTTGTTTTATTTTTACGTGAAAGATTTGTCCTTTGATATTTTCAGTTAAAATCCCTAAATCTGAACAATTTTTAAGGAATTGATATAAATTAATTAAACTTGAAGTTGAAAGATAAGTATAAAAAATCAAACCCAGGATGAAATAATGTCGGATGTGTACATATAATAAAATCTAAATTTAATGATAACAGGGTATAAATCGTCAGCCGTAAATTATGTCACAAATATGTATGTATGTATGTATACAAAAAGTTATTAAATTATTACATCTAAACATACGCACATATATATGTACATACATATATGCATATATACATACATACATTCATATATTTATATATGTAGGTAAAATATGGTTTTTTTCATGATAAGAATAGTGATACGATATTTTGATTTGACAAGAGTTTTAGAAAAATTATGTCCAATTAGATTTATTCAGAGTTTTACGCGTGTTCAGAATATTATCATGCAAACAATTCCAGTAAAGAAGGTATATGATTCAGTGAGTTGAAGAGATATGAAGTTTTACGATTCAGGGACCACAATAAGATGACCCAGTTGGAATTTTGGCTCGCAGTGTCGAGATTCCCGTATTATGAAAGCTGGAGTTTGTTCTCTGCTACCGTTAATATGTAGGGTGAGACAAAAGCAAAACTTATCATGTACTAATGCTGAGGAGTTGAATTTTTTTCTCTTACTTTTACGTTGCCGTATTTCCAAGTGAAGAAGACGACTATAGGCAGACAGCAAATCACGACACAGGTCAAAGCCAGAATTGCACTCCTCATGAGCCAATTTAGAGATACGACACATGGTGAGCTATCCTTGCAGGCCTCGCAACCCTCAGCGCAGGGTAAGCACTCAAAAATGCCAGACGTTGCATATCTGTTCACTTCACCCTGAAAAAAATTGAGATCGTTAAATATTCCAATAATAAAATTCATTTTCATAATTTATAAATTATTTTTTTAATAAAATAATTATTAAAAAAATATTATTCTACCTACACTTCTAGTACACATTGATAATAATATGACAATTTTGATTAAATAAATGTAAAGTAGTCTTAGAAGAATTTCTTGATATGACTTGATTCTTGATTTCTTATTCTTGATATGAATAGGAGCTTGGGGTGTACGTATTATATTACCTATATCATGTATAAAATAAATTCTTCTAACACTACTTTACACACCTTTTACATTTTTGTAATTTTATTCCAATTTTTACTTTATCTATGTACGTAGTAACAATAGATGAAGTTTTGTGATCATGCGAAAATTCGAACTCGAGATTTTGACTGATTCGAACTCAGAATCTATTACTGATCACATTTTCATGATCTAGAAAAAAATGTGTGTGTGTGTATGTACATATATGTGTGTCTGTGTGAATGTGTGTGTGAGTCTGTGTAATTTGGGGATTTTTTGAACACCGTTAGTCCTATCAAACTGAAACTTAGTATCGGTTCGTGAAATTCTTATCGACACAACGTAAATTTTTAAGTTGACTGGTTTTATTTAACATCAATAAAAGCTTATGTTGAAAAATATTTTTTTACCATAATTATTTTATTTTATAATTTTTAGAGTTCCAGAATATTGTGTTTGTAATTCTAATATATAAGTATTTCTTCAATTACAATTACAGTTGGTAATTTTATTCTGCTAATGTCACCGTAGGCTCGCCCGGCAGCAAAAAGTCTTGATCCTAAAATATAGTCTTGCCGATATCCTCATTCTTGAGGATCATGACCTTCATTTGGTCTTACAATGAGGAGTATGGACGTTCCAGAAAATTTCTCTCCAACACTCTCTGCGCCAAGTGACAGTTACATATGTATGTATAGGTTAAGGTTTGGAAAAAACGCTTCAATAGTTGGGCAACGAAAATCACCAATATATTACTTTAATTATTAATCCATTAGTGAATTTAAAACGTACATATGTGAGAAAGTATAAAATATTGTAAATGAGTGTGAAAAAAGTAACTGTTACATATGACTACTTAGCTGTTTAGCCTATGAATTGTAAAGTGGTGGTAGAAACACGATCTTGGATATATACATACATATATATACACACATATATATGTATATACGTATAAAATAAAAGAAAGTCGACTATGCATAACAAATCGATATTCGAACACGATTATATCTATTTGGATATTGTGATATGTTTGGTTGATTGAGTAAATATCTAGCTTTTAATTAAAGGTAAACTATGATAGTAGCTTCTTGTGTAGCGACACAGCTAAAGTTTTCGAGCGAAAACGTAACCTGTGCTCCCGGTGACATTTTGTCTTCTAAATTAAACCTTTTCGGAAACTGCTCTAGGGCGTAATACCAGATTTTATAGTATAAAATCCTGCTGTGCAGATTCTCGGCATCCTACCACCCTGTTATCTCTATGGCAGGGGGAAGAAATGGGGAGGGTTAACGCCGGTTGGTAGCTGCTTCGAATTCGGTCGCGGCGATTACGAAACGAAGGGGCACTCGATGAAGTCGTTTCTTATCGAGCAAATTTAATAAAGTCGTTCAGCTTATGTAGATGAGAGAAGGAATGAGGTCCGACTAAGGATATAGGCAACGAATTGTGTCTTTTTGTTAATATGTTGCTTATCAGAAATGCGTTCGATTGAAAACGAATCGGCAACAGCTCCTGACCACTGAAAGCTTTTGGTGAATCATTCGACTGAAATAATGCTTTGTGCGAATCGAAAAGATTCACTTAAAATTAGATGTGTAAATCCAACATAAAAGGATTTAATTATACGTGCCGCGTTCGATAGTTTATTTGCAGATCTGTTTATTTTCTATATCATAATATAATTAATTCATTTTAAACAATTTCAAATTAAAGTTGCACTCGTAAACGAATTTATTTACGCAATTTCTATAGACATATGATACAAAGAAACATATCAAACGCATACACATTTGATGTGTAAATTTACGGTTCAGTGAATATTTCATATTTCTACTATTAAATTTGTAGTTAAAGCTTGATATACGTATTATATATATACATATTTTTACAACTGATTTATTTACATACGTACGTACATATGTATGTATACATGTATGATTAATGCAATTGACTCAAATTAAAATTAATAACACAACATAAAAAAATAAACTAAAATATTCTTAGAAATATAATTTATAATGTAAGTATTACGTTCATCCACAAACATGTTATGGATGTCTTGAATATTATTTTTACTATCTATTTTATTATATTTAGTATTATAGTTCTAACGTATTATTTTTAAATCTTTCTTGTTTGCAAGTGGACTTTTTGAGACTTCAGTGTACATATTATTGAATTTCTTAGATATTCAAGCTTCTTTGTATCCGTACTGAAGTACTATTATTAAATAGGTATTTCTAGAGACCAGTAATAAAAAAACCGGTAAAAAAAGCTTTTACGATGGTTAAATTCACTTCAATATTCTTTAGGATAATAATTCTAATTGTAATTTTTTCTTCTTTATTTTAAAGAAAACATTATTATTTTATCTTTTTTCTCTTATCATCATCTACAGCCATTCGCTATCCACTTCTGGACGAAGTCCTCTCCAACACGCTTCCACTCCTCTCTACTTTGCGCAACTCTCATCCATCTCACCATACACATTTTCCTAATTTTGTCTACCCATCTTCCCTGCAGCTTTCCGTTTACCCTTTTGCATTCTCTCGGGTACCAGTCAAAAACTTATTTTGTCCACCTTTCGTCCATTTTTTTAGCCTCGTGGCCCGCCCATTGCCATTTCAATCTCTTTACTCTATCTACTATATCTACTACCCTTGTCATACTTCTCACCCACGCATTCCGTTTCCTACCTTTCCTCGTTATGCCAATGAAACAATGTTCCATACTTCTTGGAGTGCATTGAACTTTGTGTATCAAAATATAATGTATTATAATACAATAAATAAAAAAGTTTCACACCAATACGTCATCACTGGCAAAACACATTGATCGAATATTTTTTTCTTCTGGCATTTTTGATATAAAACCCGCATTCATTCGTCTTAGAGCTTCCAAGCTGGCTTTAACCGAAATCGAAAAGCCGGCTTTTTTATCATTTTTCAAAAAACCAAAAACCGGCTTTTTGGCTCGATTAACCGGCTTTTTAAGGTTTTTTTCCTCAAAATTAACAATTATGAATTTTAAATTTCTATGAAAGATCAAAATAAATGTGTATATATATCTTAACTCTCCTAGGCGAATATTTCTTTGAACAACAAAAAAAAACTTAGCGGTTTCTTTTAGATTTAGTAATGGACGAAGACTAGATCATAAACCAATCAAATATTATTGAAAGTATGTAGTTCCAATGACCTACCCAACTTCAGGTATAGAAAACATTATTATTCCAAAACCTTTAACTTGACAACAACAAAAAAGTAGCAATATACTCAAATGCTTACGTATGGAAATATCGGGAATATAATAGTTTTTTCTTCGAAGGAATTGGAAGCCCTTAAAATATTGCGGCCACATACCTTCTTTTATTATGGTTTTAAAATTATTGTGATATGCCGTTTCTAATGAATTTGTTTCCAAAATTTGTAATGGTTTGTAAAGCTTTTGGATTTTTAAGCTAAAGCAGATGCGTAAAAACAACTTTACGAAATATTTCAACGTTGAGCGCAACTCACAGCGAATCTCAGCAGCTCTTTATCTATTCACGATTCCACAATTATAGTTTTTCTGCGAGGTTACACATTATTTTTTTAATAATATATTCTTGATAGTAGCTTATTTAAATTATTTAATTATTTGTGCGTATTCAGGATGTGCCATTTTCAGCTATGATATATAATATTATTATCTATATATAGCTGTATTTGATTAAAATCAATTATTTTTCTTGTTCATGGTCCAAATCGATTTCTGCCAACAATTAAAATTTACTCAAATGTAATATTTAGGATCAATTTATATTCTGAAAAAAGTCCCGTATTATTTGCATTTAATTCGGCTCTTATTTTTCACGAAAAGCTTCCCATATTTTATGGTCGCCTAATTCGACGCTCGCTTTATAGCAGCCTTGCAAGATTGACAGGTGTCTAGGAACCTCCATAATTTAATATCTTATGCCATGAATTTTTCGAAAGATTAGCATGCAATCTTATTTGGTATGCTAAGGGTATTTTTTACGATTATAAAATATGCGTCAAACACACGGAAATGCTCTCGTAGGTACATTTTTTTTCAGTGCGGTCTAAATAAAACAAAATGATGCGAGGAGTGAAAAAAATGTCCATGGGACGATCGTGTGGAATATGTTTAATATGTACAAACATACATATGTGAGATATTGTTCAACATATTTATGGAAATAATATAGAAACTAAGAATATGAAGTGGTTTGCAGCATACGCAAGGACCATTCAAAAAGTTGATACTCATAATCCACGTGAAACTTTTTCAATATCGTAAAGGACGTACATATATATTAACGTACTTATATATTATCCTTTCCAAACCGCTCACTAGAGTAGTTTGTTAAAGTAAAATTAGCTGTGGGACCGCTAATGCAATTGTTTTAATATTTATTTCACATATTTAGGCAGCAGCATAGCTCGGTCGTTAAGTTTCTGCCTAACACCGAGAGGCGCCGGGTTCGATCCCAAGAGCTGACTTCGATTGAAAATAATTTTTCTATTTTGTAGTATATTTGTAGTGCTGCTGGTCAGACCCCGGATATTTGTGACTCCAGGTCGATCGTTTCCTATCAGAGTTTGCCAAATATTTCTGATTTCATTGTTGAAACGGTTTCCGATTTAAATACTGGCTAAAAACCTTCCTACCTACTATTTCACCACTGTTTGAGTATGATTAATGTACAATAGAATTTATGTACAATTCATAGATGTATCGTTGATTTGCGAGTTTTCAGTGTCTAGTAATTCAGCGACTTGTGTAATATAAAATGCTACATTGTTTGTAATTGGCCAGGAAGGCGCATTGGAGTTTACCTGTAAGTCTTTCCTGGTATAAAATGTAATAAAATAAATAAATATGAATAGCTAATTTTGTCATAAGGAGATTTCGAAAATGAGTGATTTGATGAAAGGAGTGTTATTTTTAGAAGGCAGATATAGAGATTGCAATTTCCATTATTTTTATACTTTAGTTTAGTTATGTAATGTGCTATTTAATCATATTATAGCTTTCATTCTTTTCCTTTTCATTTGTTTATTTTGTATTTACCTTTTTCATTTGTTTTTTATATTTGTAAATTTCAATTTCTTCTTATATTCTATCTTATAACCTTTTCCAAATATTTTAATACTATAGTTTAATTATGCAATGTACTACATATTTTGTCATGCCTTTATTCTTTACTTTTTAATTTGTTTTCCTTATATTTATCTTTTTCATTTTTGTAAAAATCTATTATTGGACTCGGATGTTACATATATTATTTATTTACTTTTTGTTTTTTTTATACCTATCTCTGTACATCCTGTCTGTTGATTTTTCAATTAATAAAATAAAATAAAATAAAAAATAAAATAAATACCGGTATGCTGGTATACCTGTTTACCGGTAAATCAGCAAAATGTGGCCATTTGTATTTATTTATTTATTTAAAATACATGGGGAAAGTGGCAAAGCCGATAGACCCACGGGGCTTGACTTATACAAATAATAAAATAAAAACAAAAATATTCATAGCAATAATAAGAAAAAGTAAACATGAAAAAAAAATACAAAATAAAAGAAAATACCAAAAGAAGAAAAATAAAATAAAAATATCTGGAACGGTATCATAATAACTAAAATAAAACAAAAATAAAGAAATGCTATTGAAAAAGAAGAATTACAAAAATTCTTCAAATTTAAGAAACACCTATTTGTTTTTAATAATATTAAGGTTTTCAGAATTTACTACATTGTTGGAAAGACTATTCCAAATTTAAACTACTTTGTTTGAAAAGAAGGAACCTTTGATTAATTTATTCGATTTCTCTGTTTGGAGTCGGAGAGTGTGACCTCTGAGATGAGTGTTTTTATTGAACGTAATAAGTTTGGACATTTTAATGATTATTTATTATTTTAAAGACTTTGATTAAGTCGCCTCTTATTCTTTTCGTCTCCAGTGTAGTAAGATTCATTCTTTTCAACTTTTAGTTATAAGAAAGTGATTGAAATTTAGAAGGTCTCTTTTTAATTCTCCTTTGTACCTTTTCAATACACATAACATATTTTTTTCAACACAAAACCGTGCTCCACTAGTACGAGATTTAAGCTCGCAATTTTACCAATTTAAAAATCAGCACACTTTCAATTTACCCTTTTAAAACAAAAAAAAAATAGTGTGACCAGAACACTATCCCAATAAATATATTTCAATAGAAAATACGCAATATAAAATAGTATTAACAGTGGAAAAAAATTCGAAGCTAAAATACGTACTTTTGACTTTAGATTTGAACTGGACGACTACTTGGAGAGATTTGAAAGCTGAAAAGTACTACAAATGAAAAATAAAATACCCGAATATAGATTCCAATATTCATTCTGAATAGAAAATTGACAAATTTTGAGACATTGACCGAACAACACCAAGATATAGAAAAATCACGCGATTTAAAATACACGTATCTCCGAATCTAGAGCTAATCAACATTTTTTATTACCAGATTCGTGTTTACTGGGCATAAAACTACAATAAAAGTCATATCTCGTCTCTGAACCATTTTTCGTGTCGAACAGTGTTATTTAAACTTTTATTTGGATTGTACTAGGCCTTCATGCCAATATTTTGTTATAGCATATTAGATTTACATATGAAAAGTGTCTAGTACATGTATATATGTGCATACGTTTGTATTCTTACATATATTAATATAAATAATACATATAATATAAATACTAATGTGAATGTTATATATTGCAACATGAATTTTTTGAATAATGAGATTTCAAAGTATTAAATAAATAAAAATAATGTCGTTTTTGGTCTACATTTACATATGTACATATTTAGTTTTAGCTCAATTCGTGAGAAGGGGAGCATTATTCATTGTCTACATTGAACGCTCGTGCGCAACGTTGAATTTATTGCACCAACCACAACGATTTTCTCGCCATTATTTTCAGGTCGGAAAATCAAGCCAAGATTGTAAAAATAATTTAAGATCACACAGTAGGTGGTGGCACAGATGGTTATGGAAGTCGTAGCTGTTGGCGGGTTATTTCATCGAAAACATTTTATAGTGTGTCGAGTCGTTTTTCTTAAACAAAAATACATGAACTGGATTGTTTTCTTAAAGAACTGCCACGTTGTATAAGAATATTCTTCGATATTTTCGTTACACATATGCAGAGCCGTAGTGATGTTTTTGGCGCCCTTGGCAAATATCAATTTGGCGCCCGTTTATTATATATTCATTAGATTAATAGAATTTATTTAATTTCAAAAATATATATTCATTGAAATATATAAATTAAACATTTAAAATAAAATTACAAAAAAACAGGATTATTTTTTATATTATAAATATCCCACATTGACAATTTTGCAATCAATAATCATATTCAAGTGCACTTAAAACAGAATGAAAATTTCGTGATTTTTATTTTTTTGTTGTTTATTTATTTGAATTTTTGTTAATTTTCGATTCAAATAAAATTTTCTTTATCTAAAACCATAAATTTATCTAGACCGGTAATCTATTACATTATTAACAACTTAACTATCAATTATTACAGATAGAATAAAAGTGAAGACGAATTTTTCGTGAATTTGGCGTTAGTAAAATCTTTTGTTCTATGTATTATTAAAATTGATATTACTTGCTAATTAAATTTCTATTGATAATATACTTAGATTTCATAATCGTTCTTGACCGCTGGTCAATCTCAAATGATTTTTAAGAATTTTTTTAGTTAACTAAAACTCCTTTCTGTTAAAGCCTATCTATCTGTCTATTTATATTTTATTCTTTCTCCTATTTATCGTAGGTACTGTGATAAATATACATACTATTGGGATAAGATTATTTTAAACCCCATCTACCCAGTATATTAAATTATCAATGTGATACATTTTCCTGGAATCTTTATCTTCGCAAAAATGTTATAATTGATGTTTTAAACGCTTAAGTTCATTTAGAAATTTTTGAGAAAGTGTTTTTCTAAATATTGTTCAGATAAAGTCAGTAGCCCTCACCGGTTAAAAAATAAAATTCTTTTGACACTTGTTGAATGCATTGAAATCTTTTAATTGAATTATCAATGATATTTTAACATATATTTTTCACGAAGTTTTAAAGTTTGGGATTCGTCTTCGGCTAATTCATCTGACATCTTTTTATGCTTAGATCTTAGAACTATTTTCTCGTTTAGTTTAGATAACTATTTTCGATTATAACCATTAACGAGCCCCTGAATTAATAACGATGATCTATCTATAATTATCCTGTTCTTTCTTCTGAAGTGAAATGTTAACCTTATTCAATTTATCAATTGCAATCATTGCTTTCGATTTTGAACAACATCTCGTTTCCGAATGTTTTTTCGAGCTTATTATGATGAACGATGATATTTTTTCCCATCTATTAGTAGAAGATGAAAAAACATTGGTTTATAAGCTTCCAAAATTTTCGTTTTCATTCGTTCGGTCAATTTCTCAGAACTCAAAAGTATAAAAAGTAAAACATGCATAACGCTCCCTTGAACAAAATACATATTTGAAACATAATATGTACTATGTATGTGTAGGTATATACAAATGGGTATTTCAAAAACACATCGAAAACTTCTTAAATTTTACAAGTTTTATTAAAAAAAAAATAAGGGAGAGGCGCCTTCAGCGCCCCTCGCATCGAGCGCCCTTGGCACTCGCCCATTTGCCATAGCCTCGCAACGGCACTGCACATATGTACATATTTATATTGAGCATCTTAACGGTTTGGTAAACTGAAAAAGCGTTACGCTTTCTTGCAGTGAAAATTTACATTTTACTATGGAGAATTGAGAGTAAAAGAAAATTCAAATAAAAAAATAAAATAAAACGACATCCTTTCGATTGAATATTTTTTCAAAAGGGAACGTATTTTGGGAATCGTAGCCACAAGACATATAAAACCTATATCTTGGGGCAATTTTAGGTCTTTCGAACCCGTTGACTTTTGAATAAAAAAGTAGAGAAAATTTTTCGTATGCATCTAATCTAAATGTCCGTATTTTGTTTTTATACACACTTAGTAATTTGGAGCTTACTTTAAGGATTAAAACAAAATAATTTGCACTAAGTTGAATATAATGATAGATTGGACCGAGGGTTATCCAATAAATAAATAAATATCATTGCATGGGTGTTGGTATATAAAGTTATACAATAAAAAAAATTCGGGTGTCACCAACCCATGACTTTATCTATGTATTTGAGGGATATAAGAAGGCAACAAAACAAAATTCGATATTGAACCGTACAGACAGATTATGAAATACTAATATCTATGACAGCATTTTCGATACAAATTGAGCGCAAATGTATGGAAATTTGCACAAGAAAAAAGTCCTACTTCCGGTTGTCAGATTTTGTTCACTTTTTTTTTATTACTTAAAATCACTATCAGTATATCCTCATTAAATATCAAGAAAATAAAAATAATTTAAAAGGTCAAAATAAAATAATGAAATATTGTTTTAAAAAAAATACTACTTCCGGTTTACAAATTCTGACCAAAATTATCAGCTCTATGTTAGTATATAAAGAATACAAATATAAATTTTCAGCTTAATACGTTCAGGGGTGTGGATGGAATCCAGGCGACAACATTTTTGATCTTTCTAAGAGGAAGAAATCCCACTTCCGGTTTATTAAATTTAGTGATTTTTTTTATTTTCATCACATTGATACAAGAATTATACTTGAATTTTTTCGTGAAGAACACACATGTTTAAGGGGTCGAAAAAGATAGTGGAAGAAAAATCGAACAAGAGTAAACCGCCACTTCCGGTTGAGGTATGCTTACCAAATTTTATACATAACTTGGTATTACGCTTAAACTTCTCAAAATAGCAAAGCTTCAAATCGATTGGAAGAGTATAGGAAGGAATGTCTTGCGACTGCACAAGGAGAAAACTAACAAAAACCTTGGCACATGCGATTGTTTAAATTGACTTTTTTTAGTTTACGTTATCTTGATACGACGTAACTTTTTTACTAGGTCTATCATGGGAAATTCTTAATTTGTATTTTTCATTCCATCTCAAAGTACAAATTATATGTATGTATGTGCCTCCACAAAATTTCCCTCCACAAATATGACATCTCGAAAACGTTTTAGATTTTCTCTCTTGGAAATGGGATACCATTGACGGTCAATTTATATACA
>NC_135355.1:15357985-15362985 GCF_051622035.1 Arctopsyche grandis
ACCAAATTCAATTGATGATCGAGATCTGGAAAAAGAGACAATGTGACACTTTTCAACGCTTATCGGAAGACAATTTGAGTGTGACCAAATAACGAGTGAATCTAAATCGCTCTGTAGCAGTAGAGCATCGGAAGAAGATTCAACGCACCTAAAAAGTTTTAGATCATCTGCATATAATAAGAAGTTGCAGTTGTGGAATATTTCCCTAATATCATTAACAAATAAAATGAATAGTAAGGGGCCAAGATTAGAACCCTGTGGAACACCAGAGCAGGTTGGGTATTCAACAGAAGAATAAATTCCATATTTTACAAACTGACGTCGATCCTTGAGATAATTTGTGAATAACTGAGAGAGACCATATGAGAAACCATAACCAATTAGTTTATTGATAAGGATGGAGTGATTTACTTTGTCGAAAGCCTTTTCGAAATCCGTGTAAACAGTATCTGTTTGAATATTAGCATCCAAGGAACCTGTTACAAAAGCAGAAAATGACAACAAATTTGTGGTCGTTGAACGTTGTGGACGAAATCCATGTTGCTGATCAATAATCATACTCTGGCAATGATTGAAAATATACCTATGAAGTATAATTTCAAAAAGTTTTGCAGAAGAGGATATTATAGCAACCGGGCGATAGTTTCTAATGGAATACTTATCACCTTTTTTATGGATCGGAGTTACTTTCGAACACTTCCATGATACAGGAAAAACTGAAGTCTTCAGCATTAGATTAAAAATAAAAATCAATGGAGACGAGAGTCCAGGCTCACTACCCTTTAAAATGAAATCTGGAATGAAATCTGGTCCAAAAGATTTAATATTTTTAATTTTACCAAAACCGTAGCGTAAATCAGATAAATGGAACTTGTCAACAGACAATAATGGAAACATGGAGGAATCTAAACTAGGGGAAGTCATAACAGTAGTCGAATCAAAAACCGAATGAAAATAGTTAGCAAAGGCATTTGCGATGCTGTCATGACCAATAAAGTCCTCATCCATATCGTGCATTTTCGTAAGTTTTGAATCTATAATTCGTTTGCTGTTGATGAAGCTCCAAAAATTTTTCGGATTCTGAGCAATTGAATTTTCACAATTAGTAATGTATTCCTCGTAAGCGGAAGTCGAGATCCGCTTAAAAAGAGTACGCAAGTTACAGAAATCAATAAAAAATGTAGGATCTTTATATTTTTTCCATATTTTATGTGCATTATTTTTCTTGTGCATTAATGAAATTATTCGGGAATTATACCACTTTGGGTAAACCCTTGCTTCATTAATTTGACGCTTTCTCATAAAACATTTATCAAATACAGAGTTAACGATACTATAAAAGGAATCAACGGCAGAATTAACATCAACGCACTCATATAGTTTATCCCAATTACAAGCAAAAAACAAACTATTGAGGATCACGAAATCAACACCATCAAACAACCATCCACCCGGAGCCGGTATATTAGCAGAATGAAAATGAGAGGAAGCCGAAACAAGTGTATTTACTTCTAACTCAAGCGCCGGATGGTATGGATCCTCAGGCAGCAAAGGAAATAGGCTTCTAGATACATTGCAAGAAATAAAATTTAAATTAGTGAAAATTAAATCTAATAAATTATTATTACAATAATTATTATTATTATTAAAATAATCAACATACAAGAGTATGAACTAGTAAGTAAAGAATCTAAACTTAAATAAAATTTAGTAATTATAAATAACGCTTCACAGTTATATATTGGCAGTACTGTGTCATACTGATGGTAAAAATATCAAATCTTTTAAAAAATATGTTATAAAAATATAATATGCTCGTTTTTTTTTGGCCGGTACAAAAGGTTCCTACTGCTCTTGCTAAAATATCCATGTAATAAAATTATATACATATGTATGTATGTATGTATGTATGTACATATTTACATACATAGTATGTATGTTCATATATGGGTGTGTAGAGATTCAGCCGCAGTCGGATCTCAGTTGTAACAACACAGCAGCAATGCCTTCTAATCCCGACGGGATTGGATTACACTAAAATTTTGAATAGTGGGTAAATGTCCCCAACCTCACCCACCCACTCACCATACGAAGATTATCATATCGTAATAATGTTTCGCACTGGGAAGCTGCGGTCGAACAAAAGCTCCCGGTCACATCGATTATCTGAAGTGGGAGGGGTGGTCTAAAGCTCCCAACGAGTTATGAAAATTCAGTGTTGGCTTTTTGGCGATATCCTGTTAATCCTGATTCATTATTAGCTCGTGAAATATTCGGTAGAGTAATGATATCGCCCATTTCAGACTCATTTCGATCGGATTTTGCCGTCCGAATTGCGCGCGTGTCAAAAGTCGATTGTGGAGGGTTTTTAATACCCGCTTCTTCTCAAAATTTAATCTCCGTAGCAGTGTACGTATAGTTTTAGTCTTTAGTTAGATTTTTAACAGGAAATTAAAGCATTGGTTTCATTTATTTGTATATCCTAGAAAAAAATCAAATGGAAACCTTTTGGGAAAACTCTTTGGGGGGTTTAATTACCTCCTTGTTTGATTACATTTTGATATTCTGTGATTTGTATCTTGCTCGCGCACCAATAAAACTTTGCGAGCAGGATGCAGAGAAGTCAATAATCGTGTACTATTTATACATAATATAATATGTGTATATAATATATCAATAGAAAAAAACAGTGCGACAATGTTTAGTTTTCCATTTACATCTTCCACAACCAAACAATATGCTGTATATAGTAATAAGTCATTCTCTCCATAATCATTTCATTAACGTGTTTTGCTTGCAAAAATAGATTTAGTAATTTATCATGCAATGTAAAATAGCAGGAGATAACCGAATCCAAAAACTAAAAAAATAGGAGACTTAAAAGGGTAGTTATCACATTCGGCCGATCTCAAAATTAAAAAAAATCAGCGTTGATATTACATATGTACATACAGTGTCATAGGATTAACGGTATTCGATTCGGTCACTCGGGTTTTTCGACGACAATACAACGGAACACGATGTTCTATTGTTCATTTAATAAAGAATTTTGTTTTTAAATTTGTATTTTTAACAAATTTTTATATTGAATAAATTAATATGTCATAACCGTAGCTTAAAATATAATGTATTTTATTTGAATAAAATTATTTCTTTAGGGAAAGAAAAAAAACATATGTACGTTAAAATGCGCAAGGCTAATCGTTAAGGCCGCCCTTTTTGTCATTGGTTCGAGTAGTAGACATTAAGCTCATAAATCATCTCACGTCCTGTTTTTCTTTTATGTGGTGTAATAAACCGTTTCTGTTTTTTTTATACCTGAAGGAGCAACTTTTTTTTCAGCGCAAAACTTCAAAGGAAATATAAACAAGAATGGATGTAGTATTATATACATACATTTTATGTATGTATGTACTTATTGTCTACGTGAAAATTCGTGAATGTGGATGTCTATTTTTTATTTCGAATTCGGAATTGTTTTAAAATAAAGAAATTTTTTAAGCGGTCATTCTTTTATATATGTATATGTATGTACATATGTAGGTATATAAATGTTAAAAAAATCCTGTGCTTTGTCTTAAACTATGAAGTATGTAAATAAATAATGAACACCAAATTATTAGTTATTAAAATAAATAGACTTAAAATGAATTGCCAACACAATATCTTATGTATACATATATGTACATATGTATATGAACAATAAATAGGTTTTTAAAATGAATAAAATAAATAAATTTTTAATTAAAGAAACATATCAAACTGTATATGTACATATATACATAATTTATAGTCCATATATGTATGTATATGTACATATATTAATATGTAGGTGTTCGAAGATAATCAAAATAATGCACATATTACAACAATTATGACTAGAGGTAGGATAGTCACAGTGCTATCCATTGTTCGGCAAACCTTTAACAATGCATTTACAACCTTTGAACAATACACGGCCCCCTCAGGCTCCGGTGACTAATTTATGACATCCCAATGTTATAGACTATAGTGGTGTTGCAAGCGATAGTCAAGTAAATTAAAATTCCACCAAATATATCACACTAGTGTTATGCCCGTTGAAATTTCAACGGGTGGTATCGAAAACAAATTTATACATTTAAAATAAAGTTACAATACGAATAATAATAATTAATCGGAATCGGAACTGAAACAGATACCGGGAATCGTGAATCAGAACTGAAATAGGGATCGGGAACCTAAGCTGAAACCGGAATCGGAAATCGGAACTGAACCAGGAATCGGGAAACGGAATTGAAGCAGGAATCCGGACCCGGAACTGAAGCAGGAATCCGGAACCGGAACTGAAAAAGGAATCTGGATCAGGAACTGAAAAAAAAATCCGGATTCGGAACTGAAAATTGAGTCCGTATACGGAACTGAAAAATGAATCCGGATCTGGATCTGGAATAGGAATCTGGAACTAGAACTGAAAAAAGAATTGGAATCCAGAACTGAAAAAGGAATTGAAATCGGATTCGAAATCAATTATATAATTATACATCGCGTCCGCTTTTATATAATTATCTATTATGATTAGGCATATTTTATTATTATTAAACACGCATATGTTATATTGGTTTCACCGATTCAATGTTTGCGCATACATTAAATCGGCAAATCAACAAATGATGCACAACATGCACCCAATGGTCAGAATTTATCGTTTTTGCTCTAATTGATCAAAGGTTTAAGTCCTCGTGGACCACTTCACGCGGATTGCCTGTGCGCTTAAATTAAAAATCTCTAGGCACATAGGCACATCTCTAGGCATATACTCTTGGCATTCTAAAATTTGTTTTTTTTTAAATCTACATACTTGTCGACGCGTCCGCTACATACCCACATACATACATAAATCATGTCCGTTTTAATTATTTATTATTAAAAATAATTTAGAAAGTACACATTTGAATCGATGAATTGTTTTTCTTTCATATGAAATTGTCGAAAATACGACTAAAAAATTAGTTGCGCAA